>NW_013665617.1:651895-663760 GCF_000517525.1 Limulus polyphemus
CATGTTCGGTGTGACGGGGATTCGAACCCGCGACCCTCAGATTGCGAGTCGAGCGCCTTAACCACCTGGCCATGCCGTACTTGCAGAGTTAACAGAGATATACATCAAAAGGCAAAAAAAAATAGCAAGGTAGTAAGAAGATCGTGTCAAGTGAATTATAAACTCTGTTGTCAAAAATAACTTATTCATGAGCTGGTTGATGTTTGTGGAAAACTTATTTGCCACAAGATGATCAACTGAGGGATGCTTGAGACCTTTTCGTGGTTTTTGAAGGTCATGTGAATAAAAGTTCTGAGACAATTAAACTGTCTAATCCATTAACTTCTAAGACAAGAACCATTATTATCGAGCGTGAAGACAAAATGTGACAGTGTGAATCACCATATAATCATCAACAAATTAAACATTTAGTGTCCTAACTTAGCACCAACTAGCCTTAATCTTTATAACAGTGACAGAATATTAAGGTTTTTATATCTTGTACAAGAGAGTGAAGGGTAGCATTAAATCAATTTATTTCAAGTATATGGCCATGAACATACTTGAGAACAATTATTGTGAAAAATAATAATAGCAATTAAGTGAAAAACAAAAACAGTGCAAGTCCATCTTTAAGAAGAAACTTTTGCGGTGGGGTACCAAAATAGTAAAAGGAATCATGGGTGGATTAGAACGTTGACGTGAGTGAAAGTAATTTGTTTTAAAGACAGAAAACCTGACGTTTCGTTTCTAATCTCATTCCATAAGTAAAGATATCTTTCTTTAAAAAGGCTCTAAATACCTATAAAACTTTATGATGCATCAGAATAAAAAATAGAAATAATAGAAAGAGAAATGTGTCAGTATATATATATATATATGTGTGTGTGTATGTATGTGTGTGTATATATGTGTATGTATATATGTGTGTGTGTGTGTATGTATGTGTGTATATATACATATATATATTTATATGTATGTGTGTGTATATATGTGTATGTATATATGTGTGTGTGTGTATGTGTGTGTGTATATACATATATATATATTATATGTATGTATATATATATATATGTGTGTGTGTGTATGTGTGTATATGTATATATACATATATATATATATTTATATGTATGTGTATATATATATGTGTGTGTGTGTGTATGTATGTGTGTATATATACATATATATATATATATGTGTGTGTATGTATGTGCGTATATGTATATATACATATATATATATATATGTGTGTATGTGTGTGTATATATGTATATATATATGTGTATATATATGTGTGTGTGTGTGTATATATATATTAATCAGGACATGGTTAATTCTACCATGTACAATATTTGTTGTATTATTACCGTGTAGTATTATTTAAACTTTGAGGTAAGCATAGATTTTTTTGAAATGAGATATTTTGGGTAGTGACAACTTCAGAAGAGTTAATAACTCAGTACAAATAAGTTATACACAAAACTTTTAACGATAGATTCTCCATTAGTAACAGAATATGTTTGTTTAATCAACAGAATAGAGCACAGCACTCATTTTCCTTTATTATTATTAGCTTGTTTTACATTCAGTGCCTATTGCTGTTTTAAGGTGATACAATATTTCTTAAACTAGTTTATTGGAAAATGTTTCTTAGAGAAACATATAACGTAAGTAGCTTTTTTTTATTATTTTTGACAAAGAAATATTATTTAAATATCGCTTCATTCCCGAGAACATCTTTCCTGTATAGGCCTTATAAAAATGATGAAAGCTATTGATATAGACATTCCACGGTTTTAAGCCGATTATTTATGAAAATGCCGACTTTCTGAGAGGTAATAGAGTTCAGTTTGATTTATTTAAGTAGTGCGACATAGCATTAGGATTTCGTTTAAGTCAGTTTATAGTATCGAATTTATTACTCAGATTCTCAAGAGATTTTGTTTAATAAAGAGGATCTCCAACAAAAGTAAAGATCCAGCTATACGTGACACACTACATTAAGCTGGATTATCTTATATGTTTTTCCTTATACAATTATTGCTTTTAAATTCACTTAGTAATATACTTATTGCGTAAATATTCTGCTCTGTGATGTTATGACTCAGAATATGCTTATAATAGTTTTTATGATGGCTTATTTTATTATATATGTATGTTTGATATTTTACTCTGCATTACTTTTAATTTTACAAAAAAGATAACTATGAGGTACACGGTATAAATTATACACTATGGCATATATACACTGTATAAAACGAATGCTGAACTAGAAACAGTAACTGGCACATTGTTCAATTGTGAAATTACTTAATGAACTAATAGATTTAGCGCTATACGGTTTCTTAAAAACTGAAAAAATACAATGTTATTAAATAACGGAGAACACTTACACTACATATAATATTTGATTTTCCAAAATTGTCTTATAATTAAATAAGTCATACTCACAAAACATTTTCTAGAGATAAACTGACTTAAGCATTTCTAAGAAGAAAAAAAAAAGACTTCGATTTTTTAGCACAGCGTTGTTCGACGTTTCAACATCCAGTAATGGCCGGGAGATTGTTAGTGTTAAAAAGAAAATAAACTTCATCAGAGGTGTAATTTACTTTGATCTGTTAACGTGGCCAAAAGTGCGCCATTTGACAGAATCATTAATAATTGGCACATTCTATCTTTCTTAGGCTTATCCACTTATCTTTGAAGAACAATTTTTCTCATCAGAAAGTAGTTATTTTATTCTATAAATTATTAATTACTCGTTTGTATATGTCATATTCCATGTCACGAGTAACATCTTATCTTCTATCAGGATAGTCTAAAAGAAGGAACAGGAAACAAATTATACATTGTTATTAAAGCGTTTTTCCTAAAACTCAAGGTACTATGTGAGTTTATTGGACCAAATATTTAGTATTAAGTTTACTCTTTTGAAATAATTAATCTTTTAATTTACATTCTATAGATGTTATCCTTAACATCTAACTGTCTAATGAATACATTGTTATACCCATCAGTCAGTTAGGTTTTTACTAAATTTTCAACTTATTTACTTTTTTTAGTACAGATACTCTGGTAGTAAAAAGGATATCGTGAGCCAAAATTAATGTTTTTACAAATAGCTGATCTTCAGTGTATTTTAGTTGAGGGAGAAGTAGACGTCAGACAACTAGCAAGTAAAATAAATTCAAGACCCAACCGGATGTGAGGATTTAGAGTAAAGCTAAATTTAATCTCTCCCTGAGAGAATACTCCAGTAGTGACTAAATGTTTTTGGAAAACTAGTAAAAACATTCAGTAAGATAGAATCACGAAAAACTACACTGAATGAAAACTTAATCCTTAATAGAAAAGATAAAGAGAACCTTTTTTCAGTGATTTTTTTTCTATTATCTCAACATTTCTCTTTGCGGCTTCTTCGGGAAGTTAAAGTCCTACTGGTCACAGAAATAAGCTCAGTATAATACAAGGTGGTTCTGTACTGTTGTGATCGTAAGGGATCTAGCATACTGAAATGGTGAGGCGATAAAAGATTTTCACTTAAAAAAATAAGGCTGTACCTTTTCTACTAAACATGTTTACACTGACCCAATTACATTTTACTAAAGCTTAATACTTCCCAACAAAAGTATGATCATGAAACAGCAGAAGTCAATAAGTAACTATAAAAAGTAAAATTTATTAACAACCCAACTGCTTCTGACAAAGTTTACTGAAACTAAATTTACTCCCTCACCAGAGGAACACCCTCTTGACCGAATAGACATCATTTAGCGAGACTAGCAGTAAAACCCTCTAGAGACTTAGCCGGTTAGAGGAGCTAGACTGAACCTATATTCAATTAGGGAGTACCAACCAGAGCAAGTAGAAGTCATCACTTAACTAACAAGTAAGGTCCACAGAAGATCCATGTGGTGGCGATCAGCTAGATTGAAACTATATTTAAGAGGGAGTACCAGCCAGAGCAAATAGAAGTAATCACTAAACTAATTAGTAAAGTCCGCATAAGTCTACTCTGGTTCTGAGGAGCCAGGTTTAAATTAAGATGAATCTGACTCAGTCTTCTATCAAGTTGAAACGTCATTTGTATCTCTTGTAATCGTTAACGAGGTGTATTAAAAACATCACTGAAATAACTGACCCTTGTTCATCATATGTGAATATATTTAATGTAAAATACATAATCAACAATTTAAAGTTAACTATTGAAAGAAGCATAAAACGACAATATGAAAAATTCCTGTTTAATTAGTATAATTGCTTTTTGGGTGACTGCGATTGTTATGGCAGGCGAAAAATATTCTTATTGGATTATAAAGGTTTGATGTCACAGGGTGATTTCGAGTTAACGCTGCACTACTTTGCCTGTAGGTAATTTTATATTTTAGCATTCTTTAATGAGAATATCTTTATATAGCAATTTACTTTATACAGATAAAACAAATTTGTAAACGTTTCAAACTTTCAAGTATCCAAATGTATTTTAACTTTTAATATGTGTTGTTACAGACTACATCGTTCAATGCATAGGAACATTCTGAAGCAAGAAGCATACTTGTAAAACATTAGTTGGCGTGTTATTTTTCTCTGGTAAGTCTGAGTTGTAAGGTCTTTTGGTCATAATTTATTCTGTGATTCTTAAAGTTGAAAAAAGCACTAAAAGACAAACAGAGACCAGACAAACAAAGGAAACTAATGAATTAATTATTTTATCATATGTAACACTGTGAAACATTTATTAATACTCGAGGAAGGCACACGCAGAAATGGTTGCCAAAGGAAGATGTTGGAAAATAATACAAAAGTTGTTTTTTTTTGTTATTAGTTTCGATAAAACATGTTTGTAAAAGTAAACATAATTTTCTATTCAAAACTTCACATATAAATATAATACTCTCAAGGCTCAAAATATGGAATTATCTTAACTATTTCCTTCAGGTATTTATATTAAACTTTTCCTAGCTCCATGAACTTATAAATATTAGTATGACTTTCAGGTTATTTTGATAATACAATAGATAACTGGGTATAATATACTTACTTATATCGTATAATTTTATAATCATTTAGTATTACTAGACTAGGACTAGCGAGTGTTTGTACCGTTATTATGGATTTGGCTGTATACAAGGATTAATATCCGTTAGGCTCTTCTTTAAAATCCAAATCAAACATATTATAACTTTAGACAATTAAAACAATAAGGCTTATACTCTGTCAATCGCTGCTTAGTCCTGAAACTTAGAAAGCTAAAATTCTTGTGAAAATAGGCTTATTATTATGAGTCAAATTTCAAATTTTAGAATATGCTGTGTTAGGCTTTATGAAAAATTATAACAAAAAAATGTTCGCCCCCCAGGGGCAACGCGGTATGTTTGATGACTTACAACGCTAGAAACCGGGTTTCGATACCCGTGGTGGGCAGAGAACAGATAGCCCATTAGGTAGCTTTGTGCTTAACTTCAAACAAACAAACAAAAATTTTAAATGCAAGTCTTAACTTAAGAACAATTGGTTTTACGTTAGGAGTATTTTTAAAATTCAAACTATGTTTCCTTTACAATATAAATTCAGACAATTTAGGCCTACATTCAGCTAAATGCTGTCTGTGTCTAAAGCGCTGAAGTAAAATTATTATTAATAATATAGTGGCTTAGCATTTAGCCATCATTACACATTAAAGAAATTTTTCCGAAATGTAAGTTCCAAAAAAGGTTTACACGAAATACAAAATAATAATATTTCTTTCTTTATGCATGTTTCTAAATATTTTATTATTAAATAATTCACAACAACGCAGAAAATATGATACGGATAAGTATTTTATTAGTTTATTTATCATTAACATCTAGATTAGGTAATTCCCAAAAAATTGCAAGATTAATTCGGATTTCATACTTCTAAGAAAAGAAACATTTGCATTTATACGTTTGTTTATAAAATCGTAAATATATACAGATACGTTGTTGTTATATTGTCAACCAGATAGTTAAAGGTGGACCTTGTCTATAGTGTCGAACGTTATGTAGAAATTAATAGGCTATTCTAAGAATAATATGATTCCCAATCTATTATTCAATTTATCAACTGTCACTGAGTTTTACAAGTTACACAGAATTCTGCCCATGATCGGTAATCCTGGACAAGAGGAAATCCAAAAACATCCTGTCTGCTGAAAAACTTTGTGGCATCAATGCTAATACTATTCAAATGTTATATAACTATAGGATCACTATGGTGAGTAACATGCAACTATATGTGTAACATGCAGTCAACCACTATAAGAATTTTTTTATTTTGTTCTTGTCCAAAGTTACTGAGATTGATGGAATTCCAAGAAACCGGTATACCTCAGTGACAAGTAGTAAACTGTACGAAAGATTGACTTTCATACTGATGTTTAGTATCTTCAACAGCTTCTCTGATAAGTAATATAGAATAATAGATTAGTAGCATCAATGCTACACATTTTTAAAATTCTTTATACATATAGATTTACTGTGGTAAGTAAAAGACAATTACAAACTCCATACATATATTAGACTCATAAGTTAATTGTTAAGACATTAATATAAACGTCAAAATGGTACAACGCTCATAGTATTCTTCAGTTTAAGAACTATAGACGAATTTACTTACTTTGGGTAATTAAATACTAATTGAGGCTTCGTTTATTTGCCTTGTCACTACAGTGTAAGTGGTGATTAACAGTCTTGGTCTCAACTTCTTACTATTAAAGCGCAATCCTATTTACTTTGGTGTAAAAAATATACATATTAATTATAATTGAAAATTAAATAAAGTAAAAGTTTTTACCTTTCAGCTGGTTTCCTCTCTTTGGTTGGTAGTTATGAACTAGGGATATATAAGCTATTTGGACTGAGTACTGTCAAGTGTGCTTCAACAAGTATCCATAATTGGAGTGAGAGAGTCAGTGCTCAAAACTCCTGTAACGTGTAATTTAATTTACAGTTACACTAAACTTAAGAAAATTAAATTGAATTTATAGTTGTGAGGAACTTTAAGTTCCACACAGCTTAATCTATTTTATTGACTTAACTGATCAATAAATTTACAACATATACCATTATATATATATATAAAGAGAACTGAGACTTGTTGATTTAAGTTCCCTCTTTTCCTGACAACTGATAGACAAAATTATGGAAAAGCATTACGTATACGTGCTACTGTGCGGGCGACTAGTTTGGAATATTCTCTTCTGGTCGATGTTCAAGATCATTTCCAGCTCTACTACGGCCCGGCATGGCCAGGTGGTTATGACGCTCGACTCGCAATCTGTGGGTCGCGGGTTCGAATCCCCGTCGCACCAAACATGCTCGCCCTTTCAGCGTGGGGGCGTTATAATGTGACAGTCAGTCCCACTATTCGTTGGTAAAAAAGTAGCCCAAGAGTTGGCGGTGGATAGTGATGACTAGCTGCCTTCCCTCTAGTTTTACACTGCTAAATTAGGGACGGCTAGCGCATATAGCCCTCGTGTAGCTTTGCGCGAAATTTAAAACAAACAAACAAACCAGCTCTACTAAGTCCTCGGCGATTTTTTTTTAACGCAAAGCTACACAGTGGCTATCTACTCTCTGTCTACCGACGGAAATCTAACCCCAAAGTTTAGCATCATAATTCAGTAAAATTACTGCTGACTCGCCGGAGGATTCCGTTTCAATAAATTATAAGACAGGATGCTTTGTTCAGCATAGCTACTTGTGTGATTCCTATTATCGTCGTTATCAAGTGAGCATACAAATTATAAGACAGGATGCTTTGTTCAGCGTAGCTACTAGTGTGATTCCTATTATCGTCGTTATCAAGTGAACATACAAATTATAAGACAGGATGCTTTGTTCAGCGTAGCTACTAGTGTGATTCCTATTATCGTCGTTATCAAGTGAACATACAAATTATAAGACAGGATGCTTTGTTCAGCGTAACTACTAGTGTGATTCCTATTATCGTCGTTATCAAGTGAACATACAAATTTCTACCCTTAACAAAAAACACATTGACGTAAACTTAGAAAACGTCTTTTATTGTGTTAATTTTCTTTGATTCTTTCTTCAGTACATAGAGTGTTTCAATTATTATTTTGTTTCAAATATCTTACACTTGGTTAAGGAGTTTCGTGTTGTTGTTTCGTTTCTATATAGCCTAAAATCTGAAGTTTCTCAAATAGCTCAAAAAATTCTATAGTCAGAAGAATAGTGATCCTAAAAGGAAATGAGTGAACGTGTTCAAATAAATATTTGTCAAATTCATCACTTCGCTTTAACAACTGAAATATCATAAACTAAAATACAGTAACAAATTGCGAAGTCAGTAAGCTGTTTAGTGTAGTTTCGAAATGTATGGTTTATGATATTGTTAAACAGTTATTTAACAAGTGCAATCTAGAAACTAAAACCCACTAGAGATTCAGTTTTGATGAAATGATTGTTTTACGCTTTAGTTCAATACTTTTGACTATATGACATTTTAATCTGTCAATTTACGAGTGAAAGTCTCTTGAGACTAAGGTACAATGAAAACAGCTAAATAAATCTTATTTATCTTTGAATTAGTAAGACATTTAAGTTACTTTAATCCTTCAGTTGTTTCAAAAACGTTAAAAGCATTACACACACACAACCTAAAAATTAAGAATCACCGTTGTTTCGATGGTCAAGCATGTACTCGGACTGTAAATTCAATAGTTACCTTAGAAACGAGCACCGCACTTTGAGACCATGGGTGCTCTGTAAGAATGATGGTCAAATACAATTATTCGGTCAGATAAGAATAGCTGAAGAGTTGGAAGTGTTGTTGACTAATGTATCAGAATAAAAATTTCAAACGTATAGATTGATTATTACTAACACAAATACGTATGCAGTGATTTTACAGTTGGAGTGATGTTTAAATAAGATTTTGTACTAATTGCAAGTTGATTTTTGTTTTCCTTGGAGAATATTTGTAAGCAAGATAGACAGTGTGCATTTCTAATTGCAATTTATACAACTTAGCATTGTGGCCTTAATTTATATTTATATATAAGTTGGGTTCTCTAAATTTAGTTATATTTAGTCTTCTTAAAAAATATGTTAAAGTAAATCTAATGTACGTTAAAATGTAAATTGCTGTTACAAAATAAACTAAAGTAGTTCGTTAAACTTTGTATGGAAGTGTGTACCTAGTTTCTACTAAAAAGTGACCAAACTCTGTTCCTAGTTTATTCTAAAAACTGACCAAACTCTGTTCCTAGTTTATTCTAAAAACTGACCAAACTCTGTTCCTAGTTTCTACTAAAATCTGACCAAACTGTGCTCTTAGTTTCTACTAAAATCTGACCAAACTGTGTTCCTAGTTTCTACTATAATCTGACCAAACTCTGTTCCTAGTTTATTCTAAAAACTGACCAAACTGTGTTCTTAGTTTCTACTAAAATCTGGCCAAACTGTGTTCTTAGTTTCTACTAAAATTTGGCCAAACTGTGTTCTTAGTTTCTACTAAAATCTGACTAATCTGTGTTCCTAGTTTCTACTAAAATCTGACCAAACTGTGTTCCTAGTTTCTACTAAAAACTGACCAAACTCTGTTCCTAATTATGGCGTATTTGTCAAGCAGATGACGCCTCTATCAGGCACTAACTTACAGTTCAGGTTCTGTTATTGAATACCATGTGAGGGGGAAATCACCTTGAATTTTAGCTGTTAAATTGTTAAAGTAATACATATTTCCAGGTGCTACAGTTATAGAATTTAGGGAATTATTAAATTGATTTTCGGCATGAGATATTAGCTTATAACATTTTAGAATATACCAGAAAAAATTTGATTACCTTAATATTATTTGTTTTCTAGTCGTTGCACAGACTAATACATAGCACAACAAGCTTCTAGTATCTAGAGACGTAGTGCACCCAAACATTTTTTTTTGCACTTTCAGATTTGTGTGCATTATAAGAATAACAGTAAGTTCCACTATACAGTTAAGAGTAGCTGCTTCAGGCAGCGGGTGCTGCCAACTGGTTACTTTCCTTCTAGTCGGAAATTCAAAATATGGATCACTATATCTAAACCACAGGGGTGTCTGACGTGGCAGTTTCGCCCCTTGTGTGCTTAAGAAGTCACTCAGGTGATGAAATAAATAAAAGCGCTATTGACCTATTTTTACTTGCAAAATGGTTAACGTGTTCAGATTGTAAATCCACGGGCTCGTGGTTACACAATATTACCTTAAGAAATGAATGTGAGTTCTGTTGTCTAGCACTCTTCCCTCTAGTTTATCAGCTCAAAATTGGGGCCTGCTATGTACAGGTTGCCTTTTATGTAGTTTTGCGTAAACAAGGCAAGAGAAACAAATGCATTTTAAAAACGTTATTACAATATCCAATAAACTTGTGGAGTATATCGGTGTTTCCTAAGCTAAATTCTACCCATCAAGGAATCTCCTGTTCTCATTTTTTTCATACTAACAACATTGACTTACAGAACATACATATAACGCAAATGTTATAAAGCGTTTTAAAGCAGTTAATTATTAGAAGCTATCTCACTCAACTATCAATATATTCGAATGCCACGTCTTCAGACTGCAGAAGAGTCAGAGATGTAGACAGACTTGTTTTCTTCTCTACAAATAAATCAATGTTTCACCAAAAACAACAGATGGTCCTGATGTAGTTGAAATAAATCTGTTCTGCGCGAAACAGTGATGATTACTACGAAATCTCTTCCTTTCGGGAGCAGCACAATCTTCTAATAAATAAATCTCACAGATCTAAGAAAGCCACTCGATTTCAGTTCGTCGTGATTCGTTTTTTATTACCTTTGAAAGGGAGAGTCTAATATATTGGTATTGTCTACTTTTATGAAAAAACAAACAAACAATAACATTTTAATTATTTACTTTTTGTCACTCTTCTCTCAGTGTGTTGGCTCTCCTGGCTTATATCGCTAAAATTGTGTTTCGATACCTGCTGTGGGCAAAGAACAGATAGCCCATTGTGTAGTTTTGTGTTAAATAACAAACAAATAAAGTCATTGTGTTTTTTCTTTCTATTTTCCATTGATTTTGTCTTTTCTATAAGTATGCCGCTTAATTCGCATGCCTAATTTATGGTTGATACGTTATGGTAAAGAAATAGCCATCTATAAGGAAGAAAGCAGAATAATTAGCCGTTTAATTCTTGATAAACAACCATCCAATGCACTTTCTACATTTGCAACAGATAGATACCACAAAACTATCGCTCAAACAATCAGTACTGTCACCGTTTAATATAAATGCCAAAATTCTTTCACTGCCTTATTGATTTCTCGAAGATGTAACTATTCCTCGATAAATGAATTCACCAGGTCTCAGTAAGTATATTATTGCTGGACGGTTAGCACTGTAACAAAAAAATGTCTTCCAAGAATATGAAAACCTCATTATATCCTGTAAAGATAAAGAAAAATGAAAAGTTTCGAATAGATTAATGTTTTACCAATTTAAGTGCAATTGATCTACGTTATGCTTCATAGAGATGAATGTACATGTAAATACAAAGTTGTGTGCTTTAGATTTTTAATAGAAGTAAATTAAGCATATTGAATCAAAATTCAGAAAACAAAATAAATTAATGATATACGTAAATACTTTGCTAAACAATCTAATAAATTCATTTTAATGGTCGAAATAGAATTACATGAAATAAATATACTTACTAGTCGATGGAATTTTTGATTGTTTATTGTAAATCTTGGAGAAGTTGCTTTTTTTTTTTTTTTTTGGTTGTTACTCTCTATATCACCACGCCCGGTAATACTCTTTCTAACGAGTTCTCATCACGTTGTTACTCTCTATATCACCACGCCCGGTAATACTCTTTCTAACGAGTTCTCATCA
>NW_013665617.1:664146-703558 GCF_000517525.1 Limulus polyphemus
CAAACCCGGTAATACTTTTCTAACGAGTTCTCGTCACGTCGTTCCTCTCTATATCACCAAACCCGGTAATACTTTTCTAACGAGTTCTCGTCACGTCGTTCCTCTCTATATCACCACGTCCGGTAATACTTATTCTAACGAGTTCTCATCACGTCGTTACTCTCTATATCACCACGCCTGGTAATATTCTTTCTAACGAGTTCTCGTCACGTCGTTCCTCTCTATATCACCACGTCCGGTAATACTCTTTCTAACGAGTTCTCATCACGTCGTTACTCTCTATATCACCACGCCTGGTAATATTCTTTCTAACGAGTTCTCATTACGTTGTTACTCTCTATATCACCACGCCCGGTAATGCTATTTCTAACGAGTTCTCATCACGTTGTTACTCCCTATTTTTACCACGCCCAGTAATACTCTTTCTGACGAGTTCTCATCACGTTGTTATTCTCTATATCACCACGCCCAGTAATACTTTTTCTAACGAGTTCTCATCACGTTGTTACTCCCTATATCACCACGCCCGGTAATACTCTTTCTAACGAGTTCTCATCACGTCGTTCCTCTCTATATCACCAAACCCGGTAATACTTTTTCTAACGAGTTCTCGTCACGTCGTTCCTCTCTATATCACCACGCCCGGTAATACTCTTTCTAACGAATGTGCAACATGATGATAGCCCTGCAGTGTAGTATAAATTGCAAAAAGCTACTTCGTAAGGTTGTTGGTTTAAAGCACATCACTCCTCCCTGCACGATTTCCATATTCCATTTAGTATACGAAGGCAGCAGTTCTCAGCACCCATTTCAACAATCCTATCACACATAAATGTACAGACGTTGTGTCAGTCGACTTTACCAGTATGTTTTATTTTGGAATAGTATGAATATCCATTTCACTCTCAATCTGCTTGAGGTAAGCCACGGTTGAACGCAGATGTAATGTCTTGATTATCTTGTGTACTGTTGCTTATGTTACATGGACGACTTTGGTCACAGTTTTCGGCGGCATCATATTACCCACGTAACTTTAAGTAATGTCAACATGTAGGTTTAATACACGCCGTAGCACTGCGAGTTTATTCAATTGTCATGCGATTTACAGATATATAACACACTGAAGACATTAGACATTTTTTTATACTTTTATTTTTGTTTGGTGTGTTTCGTACAGTTGAGAAACAGAAGAAACGAAATCACATAATCCAAGTATTTAAAAGACGAAGAAAAAACTTCCATTTATATTTAGAATACTTTAGCTCAAACTTAGAGTGACTGCACACACAAAATCCAAAGGTCGCTGTGATCTATACTTGAATTCAGTTGTCGTTAACTGTTCATTTGACAGACAGGAAATGAGTGTGAAATCCCCATAGGCTAAGTTTTGTAATCATTTGTCCACCTTTTAATTACATCATTTCTTTCTCAGATAAAATACACTTTCTGTTACTACTAATAATGATGGATTTTAGCAGTAAGGCTGCCAGTTTTATTCTTATATGTCTATGTCATTAGGTTTGTTTGAACAAACATAATTCTTCTTTGTTCTCTCAGGAAGAAAATAAGTATTCCGTTTAATGTTATTTTTGCCCTAGAACTTTAATCAAACGTCTGTAATAGCATGATACGAAGACTCTGTAGGACATTTAGCAGTTCGAGCAGATCAAAATGTGGAAAATGCCACGTGTTGTAACTAAATTCAATTACGCCTGCACCTTTTCAAGATGTACAACATCAACTTTCATTACTAGCCATATTTCATCAAAGCGACTTGTTGTACAAACGTATTTATTTACAAAAAAAATTAAAGTTAAAGTAGACTCGCTGTGCAAAGCCTTGTTAAAAGTTAATTCTAGTCTCTTTTGCGAATGAACCTAACAACATATTTAATAGAATGTCAGTTTCCAACTTGAATAACAGAGTGTTATTCGTTAAGACAATCAAAAATATTTATATCAACATGAGCATTAAAATATGTATATCAAAAATTAAAATATGTATAGTTTGTTTGTTTGTTTTTGTAATTAAGCACAAAGTTACACAATGGGCTATCTGTGCTCTGCCCACCACGGGTATCGAAACCCGGATTCTAGCGTTGTAAGTCCGCAGGCATACCGCTGTGCCACTGGGGCAAAATATGTACATCAACATGAGCAATAATATTAATAAAACGTTTCTTCAGAAGTTAATATGAAATAAATGAAAAGTCTGTTCACCATGAGAACAGTTTCTTTTAATGGAATATTAATGATGAGACAACAAATGGTTTTAGTTCAATATGTATCAGCTTCTGTTATTCGAAAAATTATTTCAAAAAAACTTGTAAGTAAAGCTACCAAAATAATTCAAAATAGTAAGCTTGCCCGAAGTTGCCAAGGAAGTCAGTGAATTTCATTATTATTACATAAAACAACTTTTATCATTTTTTATGTAGAAAATGATAAATAGAAAATAGATAAATAATAATAAATAATAGATAAAAAATAGATAAATAATAATAAATAATAGAAAATAAAAATAAATAATAATAAATAATAGATGATAATAGTAATTAGTAATGAATAATAGAAAATAATTTTATGTACAAAGAAATTTAATAATCCATAATCATTAATATTTTTTTCAATTATAAGAAAATCTTCTTGATTTTAAGATATGACAATAATAAAACGAATTTACAAAAATTATTCATTTCACTTCCTTAAAACCTCTAATATCTTCCATTAAAAAAAAATTATATTTGTTTAATATTTGACCTCTATATAATTTGTTTATTATCGTTTTTCTATCCGTACTATTAGTTTTCTTTGGATTATTTTTGTATGCTTTGCTTGAAATTTCCATCTTGAACAGTCAGTGTAACATTAAATTTTAATATTGAAAGTCATGTAGGGATGTATCATCCTTATATTCTTCTTTGCATTCGTTTTGGCATTGCCATCCTTACATCATTTTACAAATGTTTTTTATTACTTATTTTGTGACGTTTTTCCCCTGAAGGAAAGTTAGTGTATTCTATGAATGTGTGTAGTAAAATTTCGTATTATATGTATTGTTTTTTCTACTCTCTCACTTCATACCTAATACAGAGGTTGGCTCCCTAAAGACACCGATTATATAGTGTACAAAGCACTGAGTATTCTACATGTTACAGTCATCTAATGGTCACCGAGTATTAGCTGGTAATTCCTGTTTCATCATGTACTTAATATTTTTTAAAGGATCACGTGATTTCTTTAAGAAAGCTAACTTCAATGGGAAATGATAACAACTTTTACACTATAATTATGATTTAAAAAAAATACTACTAATTATTACGATTAGCCAATGACATAGTGAACTGCTCAAAAAACACATAGAGAGGATTTAGGTTTAATCTGACGTTAGTAGTTGTAGCGTTATCGCGACTGAAACAACAAGAAAGATGAACGATGTGGTGGGTTGATCACTTTTTGGTTTGGTATTTTAGCGATGTTTTTTTGTCTTGTTTTTGGGCTTGTTGGGTACATAAACAAATGAAAGTGAGTAGCAATCATCTTTTAAAGTAAAATTCTTTGTTATTGTTGTTTTTCTAGCATGCATATTTGTATTAAGCCTATTGAGTACGTTGGCCATCCCCACATATAGAGTCTACCGACAATATGATACATAAATATATATATAAAGAAAAACTTCAGAGAAATATTTTAGAATATATTGCTAATTGTTTATAATTTTTTATGTACTTGTTAATTATTCCTTAATATTTGATTAACCTTTAAAGTTAATCACAGCTCTTTATATTTTGATAAAATATTCTAAGATACTAAAATACAATTTAACAATTTGTTGTTCTTTCCAAATTTCATCAGATTATAATTAATATACATACAAACGTTTGCCATTTCTTTATTTATTTGGTTTCTTTTTCTGCATTCGCTGAATGATAGTAGTTGCAACGCTAAACTCCGAAGTTTGATTTCTCGCGTATGACAGAGCGCAGATAATTCCTTGTGTAACTTTGTGCTAAAAACATACAAACAAACAAGACCTAACTAAAAGTAAGTCAATCCGTGTTTATACAGAATTTCTGAGCTTTAATTATAATGTTTTAAGCTTACCTTGCTGAAACGTTTTGAGTGATTCGTATTAATATAACGTCCGTGGTACTTCAACAAATTTGTGACTTGAAAGTTTACAGTATTATTAAACTGCTTTTACTTTTCTTCGGATTTGCATATTTCCTAAAAGATATTAACAATTTCATTCCGTTTCATTACTGATCTAAAGACAGCGTAATTTTTACACCACCCACCTTCTTCTGTAAGAGCTAGGCTTGTTCTAGAATATTCCACTGACTCTCCATACCAAAATATAAGCACGAAAGATAATATCAAACTAACATCTGCCTAAGCTAACAAATCAATATGCCATAAATAGAATTTATTAGTTATTCATCAAACTAAAAGAAAGCAATGTTGTTGCTAAGAGGCAAAAGGTTCTACAATATTTCAATATATATATTATATAAATAGAGAGTTTTTAAGTGTAGTTTGTACATAGTTCACTCCATATTTCTAAGTATGTTAGTCTCACGGTAGGATAGAAGTAAGTTTACAGGCTTACAACGCTAAAATCCGAGGTGTGATTCGTCGCGATGGACATAGCAAATAGCCCAATGTGGCTTTACTCTAAAATAAACAAATTAAACATGTTCATTTCGAGTTTATGTGTAACATTTCCTATTTGAAAGCTTATGAATTTCCTTTAATAATGAGGTATGTTTCTACTTCGATACACATAAGAAAACTTGCGGTTTTGTTACATTATTCAACAAAATATGTACCTATTGAATAGTATAATACTATAATACAATGCAATTTTAGATAAACGTTTAATTTTTCTTTGAAATGAGCGATAAGGAGATCTATATTATATGGAGTAAATTATTAAAATGATAACCATATTCTACTTTTACTAGTAGAGTATGATCTATTTATCATTCGTATTTAAATTATATAACTTCTTAAAATATTCGATTTTAGTGTTTCAAACCTATAGCAAAATTATTTTTGAAAAAAGACAACAATATTTTATGAACGTTTAAAAGTAGAAGTACTATGCATATTGTTAGACGTATATTTTCTCCATTTATTGTTCTGAATGATTGAATCGTTGCAGCTGTGTCTCTTGTTGTAATTAGATGTTAGGCTCTTTACATCGTGGAGTTTTCCAACACTTACCAACCCAGGTGTTACACATCTGCTGGCTTTTCTACCTATGACGCAGCAAACAAAACATTATTTCTCATTTTAAGCGTAGTAATCATGTATAGGTGTATACTTACATAGAGATGAGACGAGGACTTAATGAGACAAATGGGACAGAAGTGTTTTTTTTTTAACCGTGAAAATGTCTTTAAACATTTAAGGCACTTTAGAGCATATTATTACACTGCCTATACTAAATAACAAAGAGGCATAATGGATAATGTATAATCGCTTACATTGGTAGCCCATTTAGTTATACATTACAAAACCTGTTATTGTTGTATTGTAAATTTTAAGGTAATATGACATGTCTATTGCTTTTTAGCACTAAATTAAGGATTTATTTCACGTGTAAAATTTTCAAGAGGATAAATAATATTTAAATATCTAATTTTTCTCAAAAACATTATAGTCATTTGAAGTCTAACTTTTTATTTGATTTTATGATAATAAGATGAACACTCGATGCTAAGTTTGTATTGTTTAGGTGTTCACTTTCCGAGTGACTGTAATAGCACCAAACTTTTTAAACACAAAAAGAAAACTGATATCTGATTTCACAATTACGTTTGTATTTTCTTAGTCTAAAGGATATTTGTTTAAAGTTTTTTTGACGGATCACAGTTCTTAATGGACTTTCAAATATGAGGGTATCATCCATTTTCTCACTTCATTAGTAAAAATAAAAGCTTCGTACATACAGAAAATAGTATACATGTAAAGTTATCTGTATTTATAATACGCTATTCTTGAAAACATAATTTTGTTTTACTGAACACATTTCAATGGTCTACAAGGTCTTCAGGTTTTCTATTCATCAGATAAATAGTTTATTTTCCAAAGAAAACAAAGTACACATCTCATATAAGTAGCACAATCATGGTTAGTTGTTATATCAGTGTTAATTTTGTATCAGGTTCTCATTGTTATTTCCATTAAAACCATCTGACCACAGGTACAA
This sequence comes from Limulus polyphemus, assembly GCF_000517525.1. Taxonomy (NCBI): domain Eukaryota; kingdom Metazoa; phylum Arthropoda; class Merostomata; order Xiphosura; family Limulidae; genus Limulus; species Limulus polyphemus. The sequence goes on from NW_013665617.1 coordinate 670,360, forward strand.
ATATTGCTTAGCAAGCACTCTTTGCACTGTTATATTAGTCATTTGACCTGCAGTAGAATCAGGCACTCGTGTTTGCCAACTTTTTTTTCCACGCAGTTTTTAGCTGCTCCTATATGGAACAACTACACTAGAAAAAAATGCTTAGAAAACGTCTACAGACGGTTGAGTGTTGTCAAATATAAACCATTTTACTATGTGAATAGTAAGTTATGCGTAGTTTGTTAGCAGCATTTGGACCTGTCATCACTTACTTCCTCATATAATGAACAGCATAGTAAACCACTTGTACATTACTATGTGAAATTCTAAATAATTTTGTAAAAAAAAAAGCTTGACTAGAATGAAAAAACGGCACGTGGTATATTTGCTTGTAATAAATGCCATAATGAGATATTCTTTTACTGTATGGCTTTCATTTTCATATTCTACGAATGCGTACAACTTCAGAGAAAGAACACACACCAGGCATAGCATTTCACTTGGACACGGAAACCAAAGATGAGTAAACACTGGTGGTCTAAAATAAAATGTAAAAAAGAGCAACAGCAAGCCAAAGGCTCACAAACATCTCAAGTTAACGTTCAAAATAATGCTGACAATACTATAAACACACTTTAAAAAAACTTTCTTCGATTAACGAAAATAACAACATGTGACCTTATGGAATTTAGTGAGTTTATTATGAAATGACAATTACAGAAGACACGCACGTGGGAGAAGCGTGGGCGTTTTCACAACCGTGGTTTCTTAATAGAAAAAATTGTTTTTCTGGGGGAAGAGGTCCATTTCCAATAGAGAATAGTCACACGTAATTCCAAGAATGTCTTAAATAATTTACACTAAATCTAGAAATTCCATTTCATCAACATGAGTAACTTTAGATCAACATACTTTTAAAGGCGATTATTCTCTAACTTTATGGTAACGGTAGTGCATACTTATTTATGTCGTATATTAAGCTAGCTTTATGTTATGACTTATGTTGAAGTGCTCGCGACGAATCTAATGGATCGTAATTTCGTTCTCAGTAGTGCTGATTTTATAATTGCGCATTACAGTGAAGTTTTATTCAAGGTCGTACTCACTGTTTATTCCTACATAATAAACGTTTTCAGTAATTGATTACCTCTCTCATATATACCCACTGGAACGATTTGATTATTTTTAGGGAGATAATTTTGCAATCATTAATCAAGTTCATTAGCTTAATAAAATACATTAAATTGCATATTAGATGTGTTTACATTAAGTAATTTCGTTAGCAAAATTGTTGGAAGAGGAGAGTTGAGAATTATAAACAAAATCATATATTATATATGGGTGTTTGTGTAAAAAAAAAGGTAGATATCAAAATATTTTCAATGATTTGGTTTTAGAAACATTGTGGTAACTGAAGGAGACCCACAACTTTATCATATACAGAATTTTCTCTATAACATAGCAGCTCATAAAATAACTTTGAATTTTTTAATTAGAAACTTTTAGCTCCTAGCTTCTAGCTCATTGCTCTTTCATCCCTAATTGAGGTATGATTACAGTTTTGTACTCAGGGGTCAAACCCTTTCCATTGATTTATTTGACCACTCCCAAGGTACTTTAGATTAATTTACTCTAATCCTGCCTTAAATAATTTCGATTTGAAAGTAGGCTGGTGGAAATCCTGATAAGTAATAAAATCGAATCGGGTATACGTACGCTCCACGCTTGGTATTGCTGAGGGAAAAAATATAGCTGATATAAAGTAAAAAATGTCTCATAGATTAATATACTCTAATCCTGCCTGAAAGAATTTCAAGTGCCGCGGCTATTGAGGATTCCTTCTTGTTTAATACTTATAGAGTGTTGCTGAATGACTAAAATGTTTAAAGTTCAATTGGTTTTTACGTAATAAATTCTATTAGAGATTAGAATGATCAGAGTTTAGCCATTAACATGGCTCGAAATATACATTATCACTTGCTGATTTCATGTATAGTCTTCAATGGAAAGCAGTTCTTCATGAGACGAATACACAAATAACAGTACAACATTAGTTCTAGCACGGAACAAACATACAAGAATTTATTGACCTCTTGCTGGTCGTCTTTATAGTATTCACAGACGATGGAAACTTACAAAATATAGCAGGTAAACTATTAAAAGTATTGATAAAAATTAGACATTCTATAATTTATCATAATGATATATTAAATGAATATTCACTTAATATCAGTTACAATAGCAATTCTTGTAAATTGTTTGACATAAAGTATGTTATTTCAAAGCTATATATATATATGTGTGGGTGTTTTTGGTTGGATAAACACGACATAAGCTTCTATATTACCTATGCTTCTACAGATACAATGTACGGTTAGTTTCATAGGTAATGTGCTGATTTCCAAACTTATCCTTTCATGAACATTTTAAATTCTTGGTGCTGCTAATTTACTAAAACTAACGAAACTATTTTTGGTATTGTGACGCAAGAAGAAAGAAAATAGGCTGGAGAATCGAAGGTACAATCTTGTTGCTCTCAATTCATTAATACTATTTTTATCGTTCGTTCTGTTTAATGCGTTTGTATAATAAAGTTACTTTTATCCTGTTTGGAACAAAGATAAATGAAATCCTGATTGGTGATGAATGTTTTAACGCCTTTGTATGATGCTTTAACGCCTTTGTATGATGTTTTAACGCCTTTGTATGATGTTTTAATTGAGAAATCATTGCATCGTGGACTGAATGATTCTATTAAACGTCCTGCTGTTTCTATGTTTACTAAATATACACATGAAACCAAAATTCATTGTTAGGTTTCATAATAAACGTATTTTAATTTCATTATTATGAATGTCGCTAGCTGTAAGTAGGTAATTATTTCAGGAGAACAGAGGGGTATTGAATGAAAGGGGCCGCGCCCACTTGGGGGTTGGGATATTAATGGTTATGAATAAGGTCAGTCATCATTGCCTATAGTAAATATGGATTATCATTGACGTCATTTAATATGATTGCGCTAATTGGAGGTCGCCATCTTGGTAGATATGACATCATAAAAGACGGATGATCTCCCGTCATCTTGTTTGGCATGGGGCTTTGCCCTAACCACCTATTAATTAATTACCTCCAAATAATGCTAGACTATTCCATTCATATTTCTTAATTATTTATCAATGAATATCTAAGTTATTAATATCATGAGGGAAAAGAATAAGTCTAGTTACGTTGAATCATTTATGTTAATAATTACCCTCTGGCAATATTTGATATTTGATACGTATCTGTATCTAAGTCAATTACTTACCCTCAGGCAATGAATGGAGTTCAGACATGGTGGATAACCTCCATAACGTCCTGACATATACATATAGAGTTATCCTCTGGAATTAGAGTAAATCACGCAGCCAGGCATATAAATAGACGTCAGGTCTTCCTTAACTTCAGGTGGAGTTTTATGGTTCATATTTAATATTCAGACTAGAATGAATAATTAAGTAGTAGTATTGTATCAAAAGATAAGCCAGTAAATATTTAAATTTTCTTTATAGTTTTGGATTGAATATAGCCAGTTACTATTCAACAGAAAAAACTTGTTGATGACTCCACTCAAGTATGGTTTTCCATGATAAATGACCCTAAACCTAATCATGATATTTAGAACGACTCTTTCAACAGTATTCTAAGCGATTCAAATCTGTGGAAAACATCCACTTACTTTTCGTTAATTTTCTTCCTGGATCTCACTGGGTAGCTTTATGGGTTGATCAAGATCACTGCGCATACTTAAATTCCTATGGCTTAGATCTGTATGAGTTCCCTGTAAACGAATATTTACCACACCCTTTAGTGTACTCACTATCAGTTTTTCCTGATAACGTATATTTCTGTAATCATTGTTTTATTTTATTTTTTACATTGTGATGCGGGGTTAAGTTCTTTGACTCCATCATAAATTTATTTGACCGATTTCCTCACGAAAATGACGTGTTAGCTTATGAATATGTACAGGCTCATTATAATATAATAAATTACAAATGTTTGTGTTGGTACAAATTTCCTTTGCTTAAGCGAAAGCCTTATAAGCCTTGTATGGTCAGTATATTTTTTCCTTTGTTATTTGGTTATCTCCTCCGCTTTTAAACAAGTGTTGAATTTTAAAAAAAGATGGATCACCATACCAAACGACAACACTTTGACATGTATTGTGGCTTATAACTAAAATAGTTCGACAGGTATGGAGGATGATTTATTGTGTTCATTGAGTCATGGAGGATCTTCCTATGAAACCGAGATAACAGCAAAGGTAAGTAATTAACTCATGATTCTGAGTTGTCAATCGAGTTCTATTGCCCAGGAACATCATGAATTCATAACGAAGAATGATAAATGATGTTTAATATGGTATATATAGATTTATTCCAGAATAGAATTGGTAATGATCAATCATTACATACCTTCTAATAGTGAATGTCAGAAGATAATTAACTTAAATAGAAATAGAAATTAAATATTAAACACTGTCAGAGGTTAATTATAGATATCAATGATCCAACATCTCAGGACTTGTTCTGTTTTAGTAAAGAATTAATAACTTAGTTTTTCCCTAATAAATAATTATTAAATATGAATTGGATGATCTAACATTGCTAAATGGTAATTAATAATTCGTATGATTATTAAAGATGAGATTATCTCAGATTGTCTGAAAAGTAATTATTTAATTATTATAAATATGAATTACAGATAACATCATTAATCATTGTCTGGGGAATAATTATAAATATAAATTATGAATGACGTCATCCAATATGGCTGCGCCCACTAGAGGCTACCATATTGAAGGATGTAACGTCATCTAATATAGCTACCATTCAAAATCAGTCTACTTTCCCGATAAAACTAATTAGATCTAGATGAAGCTTGATGTAAAATAAGACATTGGTATAGATTTTCTTTTTGTGGTAATTCTAATTAAAATGTATGTAGTTAAGTTATATATAAGGCACAAATTTACACTATAAAATAAATGGAGTGATAATTCTCCTTCATTTATTTTTCGCAGTTTGTATTAATAATTTCGGTCTGACCAGTACATGTTGTAATAGATTCCAGAGTTAAAGCATAGCTTACCCTGACATAAAACTGCTAATCAGAGGAAGGGTAATCAGTCCAGTACCCAGCATACTGTTATTCGAATGGTGAAATTAACTGTCACAGCTATAAAATCCTAACAGCTGAAAATCAATATACTGTTCAGCGACGTATCACGACTCGAGCCTTTAACCTTCCGATATGCAGCCCGGGACGCTAACCACAAGGCCATGCTTAACCCTTCATCAAATTCGTCATATAATATGAAAGGATGTAACTTAAACCTAGCAGTAAACAATCAAAATAATTTTATATAAGAAAATCTTAATTGTGCCAGTTCAACTTAAAAAGAAATCTAGCATCAGAAGAAAATACATATATATTTACTACATTATAATAATAATAATCCTAATTGTTACTTTTTGAAATCTTTTCATATATCCGATACAGGGCGGACCAAAAGTCGAGCACCCTAGTAACAATTTTAATTTATCTGCACGTTACCTAACAAGAAGGTTTATTTGTTTCTTCTCTGATGCTAATATTTTACTGCTGATCTATATGCTTTGAAATATGATTAAAAAGAAAACATTCAGAGATTATCATTGGATTTTCTTATCTATCATCCTCATCAGTTAATTCCACAAAAGTTCCTGCTGTTCTTCTATAATCAGAAATACGCCAGTATTTAAAAGTCAGAAATCTTCTTTTAATGAGTATTAACAACGGCTGTGTCGTTATTAATAATATTTTTAAGAATAAAGGTCGACTTGAACCCATTTCTCCAAGACAAGATTTGAACAAAGAATGTTTTATCTAAGTAAACCAACTTAAAAATGATATACTGTAATTTCATATAACGTTAAAGTTTATAGCTGTGCCAGTTAAATGATGGCAAGTCTAAAAGTTACCAAAATTCTACACTGACGAGCTATGACCTAAATGTAATTATAGTTTTGAGTAGATTTTAACTTCATTGAAACCTTCACACTAAAAATTTAAAATTCTGTGCAATAAATCTTAGGTTAATTATTTAACACTCTCCTTGTATTTAGAAACGGTCCTCGTGGTTTTTCTTATTTGAGAATAATTAATTGAACACAATATTTAGATTATGCCACGGGAAGAACGATTCAGAGAAATGGTGAACAATCTTCTGCAATGGGTTATTATATTACTATCTTTAATTCCCTCACCACTTTCTGTTGGCGCCAAGCACACTAATGTTTCATACCCTGGTGGCACACGTGATTAGATTAGGTCATAACCAGGGTGGTGACTCATAATAGTCTTTTTTTTTTCAACGTGAATGTAATAACTGTGAACCTCTGCTCGTAAACATATATATAGTTATTCTTCTGTATAAATGCTTTCATGTTTTTCTTCACATGTTTTATCATAGTTGACAATGCACAAACAATTTTGTAAATAGTAATAAAAACAAGTAAGGAAATTCAAGGTAAACTGCTAGAAAACATTTAATTATACTTAGGTACATGCAAACAAACAAACAAACACGCACAAATTATTGGTTTTCTGCTAGGATTTCTTATTTTGTTGTTTGGATTTTGGATGTTTTAAAGGCTCCATTGTCGTACGTTAAATTAAAAAAAAAGGTTGATCCAAAGTTTAGGAAATTATAAAAATATACTAGTAAGTAATAAACCTAGAAACTTCACTGTAATATTTAGATTCACAAATACCGTAAGAACGAATTATTTGAAAGAAAACTAAGTTGCCATGACAACATGACATAGGCCAGTTACGTTGTAACTGTATCTACTAGAGAGAGTAGATATTGTTTCTAGGAATTGTATCCATGAAAGAATCTACTGTAAATCCTCCCCCCACCCCTGTTTGATACACCTACAGAGGAGAAAGTTGCAGCATACATTTCTAAAATTCTCTACGAGTGTATAGAAAAATACACAAATCATTAAAAAAAACTGTGCGTTTGAAGGATTTGAGGAATGGAGATGTATTTCTTTTTTTTGTATTTTAAGTAGGCTTGTTATGAATGCTGCTCCTCAGTTAAGTCAACTGTTTTAATTTTTATTAACTTTAATGATTTTATTTTCTTTCTTTTTAAGAAATGGGTTTATCATAGTTTAATAATATACACTGGGTCTTGTTTACCGCGCACTCTTCTAAAAACTACAATATTCAAAATTGGAAACTATCGATCCGAAGAAACAGAAGCAACATTGCCATCGCGTTTGAAAGACGTAATTTTATCATTTGGTAAACTTTAAGCAGCCTAATTATGAGTTCTTAAGCAACGTCAAATCAATAATAAGCACATAAAAATATAAACTGTAAAATTAAGTTAAATTTAGTAAATTAATCCTGGATATCCAAATGACTAAATATATATACTGCCATATATGTACATATATGTACTGCCATAAATCAGTACACAAAAATCAAAGTCTACAATGATTAAGATATACTCAACCAGCAGATGTTTCTCAGGAACTTGAGGATGATCTAAGTTGTGAATACAAAGTAAACAGAAAGTTTTGCTCTACTTAAAACTAGTTAAGTCAATATCAAAAGTGCCATACTTAAAGTTTTAATGTACTAATGATAAATTACTGAAGTAAAAGTTGCATATCTTTGATCATGGAATAGTTTTATGGCTCAGTGTATATAGTAAAATTCAGTCTAATATTTATTTTAATATTGGTAAACATTATGGTGTTTCTTTATATAACCATACTTGGACTTACCATAAAACATTCAACTTTCCATTGGTATTAATTTTTCACAGTCTTCGGGTATATCAAGGATTGAAAACACTGATGTTTAGTTTAATTATTACCAAGAATATATTTTTTTTAACATGCTGGACTGAGAGAGTGACCACATTGTCTCTCAGAACGATTATGGTTCGCATCCCAATGCTGCTAAAAAGTGCTATGCAATTTGCAGCGGTGGGTATGCTACAAGATAGATAGATAGTATAATCTCACAATTAGGTCATAAAACAGTTGTCCAAGTAGTAACAGTGGGTATGCTATAAGATAGATAGATAGTATAATCTCACAATTAGGTCATAAAACAGTTGTCCAAGTAGTAACAGTGGGTATGCTATAAGATAGATAGATAGTATAATCTCACAATTAGGTCATAAAACAGTTGTCCAAGTAGTAACAGTGGGTATCTTTCTCTACTTGCTTTCCTCCTAGTCTATCAGTTTAAAATTAGGGACGGGTATGCGCAGTAAACCGTTGTTGTAAACCCTTACGTATGACAATCATAAAACAGTTGTCCAAGTAGTAACAGTGGGTATCTTTCTCTACTTGCTTTCCTCCTAGTCTATCAGTTTAAAATTAGGGACGGGTATGCGCAGTAAACCCTTGTTGTAAACCCTTACGTATGACAATCATAAAACAAAAAACAAATCATCGATTAATTCTCTTCGATGTTTATAGTGTTTTCTATGATCAGAGGGTCTTACATATTGATTATGAATGAGTGAATTTAGTGTAAAGAAGGGTTCCAGCCAAAAATGCATTCATGTTTACTATGTTTTATATTAATATCTAAAATAGGACTGCCCTCAGTTTAGAATATACCACCGTTTGATATGTATATATATGTTTCATAGTTGAAGTTACTCTCTCTGTTTCTGTGATTGCTTCAGTTCGTCTGCTTTGTTTTATTCCTAGTCTAAACACTACAGAAATACTACCATGGTAGATGGTAAGTTAAGAATACTCTGTGGATCACACTGTGAAATCAGTGTTGCTTAAACTACCTTTGTGGAAACTAATAGCCCCTTTGTGGTTAGTACTGTGGTAATGCATAATTTATTATTTACAGGCTAGAGGAGTTTAGCATCAATTAAAGCACAGGAACTCTTCCCCACTTGTGAAGTCCATCGTAACACATTTGTCAGTACGCAACCCAGGTAGCGTTGTGCCGTCCATAATTCCAAACACAGTAAGGTAATCGTCTAAAAGAAACAACTTTTATTTTTTACTTTATTATTTTTAATTACAACGTAACTTTGTTATTATTAATTACAATGTAACATTTTTAAATTATGTTAATTTTAAACACTACATCCCAGTGTAAACAGAACGATTTTTACACTATTACTTCTAATACTATGATACACTTGAGAAGTTTGTCACAGAACTTGGCACAGACTCTTCTCCAATAAACTCCTCAAGGTTCTTCTGGTGATAGTGCCCAACAGAAGTAGCATCGTCCTTCATTTATATCTTGGCGTTATTTTCAGTTACATAATTCCACCTTCTTTCCTCCAGTCTTCCAGTTGACCAATGTGGCCTGTGTTCTATCTTTCCCGTTTCTTTCCTCCAGTCTTCCAGTTGACCAGTATGGTCTGTGTTCCAGTTTTTCCTGTTCCCTCCTGTTGCTTATATATTGTGTGAAAATTAATAGTCATTTTGCAAGTAATAATATGACACGGTATTGTTTATACACTCTGTATATAATGTACAAAACCAATCGTACTTTGTGGCTAATGTTATGTCATCATTTTGATTATAGGTAAGAAACTATATATATATATATATAGCGTACTGTAGATTTTTTGTGATAAAGTGTTGCTTTGACTTATTTTTGGAAACTAACACTGCATTGTAGTTATTACTGTGGTAATTCATTGCTTTTACTTGTTTGTGGAAACTACTAACCCATTTGTGGTTAGTATTGTGGTACTGTTACTTGTTGTTTACGTTGCTGGTACTGAGTTTAAGAAGCGTCATACCAACAACTGGCATAGAGAATCGTCGATTTACCGTTACTATTCTTTCGGTTCATTTTGTCGTATTAAATGAAACGTGTACAACTAATACTATGCAATACTCTTACTTGCCGGATATCCTATATTTACTGTTTAATTAGAAATAACTGCTACATTAAAATATATTTAACTCTGAAAGAACAGTTCTATTTCGTTTCCTGTTTCAAAAAATATATAGAACTCCAAATCAAAAACGTGCCTCTTACAGTGTATATGGAGCTACCAGAAGATTACTCTGATATTACTCCTATAACAGTATAATTTTAGGTTTATTTGTGTATAAGGTCTGGTAAAAATATGCATTTCTGCTTATAAGCTAGTTCATCTATGAAATTTTATTTTATTTTCAATATGTTTTGCCCCCAGTGGCACAGCGGTATGTCTACGGACTTACAACGCTAGAAACCGGGTTTCGATACCCGTGGTGAGCAGGGCACAGATAGCCCATTGTGTAGCTTTGTGCATAATTCCAAAACAAATAAACAAACAATAAGTTTTAGTATTTGTTTCTATTTATATTCTGTATTTATGGCAAAGGTATTAAGGCTATTTGCTACCCTCTCTATCTAATATTGAACTACTGATCAGATGGAAGACAGCCGGTCAGCAGCACTCTATCATTTACCATCCACGGAAAGGAACTGACTGTCACTGTTATGACGCACTCACCCCTGAGGCATTGGATGGATAGTGGCGGTGAGAAGAATAAATATTTTGTAACTAGAATAACAGAACAAACTTAATTTAAACCACATGACTCAGGTATAGAGACCAAGAAACTTCCTTTTATAAAACTTTTGGAAATAGCGCTTGAAATACCACGTGTTTCTAACTATCAGACTATGCGCAGTCACGTATATACGAATAGATAAACATGCTACTCTGAGAACGGAAACTCATAACGAGCATTCTCAACAGTGAATCTTCAGAGGAAGAGAACCCCTTAAATCAAGTGTTTCGGCCCTTAACTACCTTATACTCTAGGGGACCCGAGCCACATTTGGTGATCAGCCAAGTGTTTCCCTGCTGATTTTTCCCATAATGGGATATGAACCCTGGTTCTATGAATTACTAGATATTTGGAACCATTCATGCCCGTACTCTCGGCCCCAAATCTTACTGGAATTTAGAGGATTTTTATTCTCTTTCACCCTACTCTCCAGCTTTCATCACTTCTCTTTGCCTATATCCAATTTGAGGGCGTACTGTCGCTGCTAATTCTCTGAGAATCTTTGATCTCCTCTGACTTGAAAGTCCGAGCTGTTTCAATAAGTTGTAGACAGATACACTAGGTAACCTCCTTACTCCCTCTTTCACAGCAAAAAGTCGTGTGCCGTAGTCCTGGCTTTGGATTTCTTTCGTGAGTTCCTGGTGCCTCGCCAGCTTGATTTCATGTTTTTCACTTATTCTCGACTCATATGGCCCTGTCAGCTCGATTGCTACTATTGCCCTGCTGCTGTCAGAAAAGAAGATCAAGTTAGGTCTTTGTTCAGATATAGCAGCTACTTCTGAGTATTCTCTCATATCTCCAAGATCAGCTACTATCCCCCAGTCATTTGCAATGACAAGTATTCCACTTGTTGGTAAAGTCTGGGACTTTCTCAGGGAGCTCTGTTTGGTGCCTTCTCTGAGAAATTAAACTTGCTCTTTTGTAGGTGCCTTCTTTCTGTTGGCTCTACACTGTACGATGTCTACTGCTACTGCTAGCTTTTTTGAGAACTTGGTTATGTCTCCATGTATATCTGCCTCTTTCCAAAGCTTATTTGCAGCTGATAACACACGATCAAGTGTTTGTATGCCTGCGTACATATAAATAATTTGATGTACTATAACAACCCTGGATCTCTGGTAAAATGTAATATATTGAAACTGTATTGTACACACCTCCAAAAAAAAATATATATATAATCTCAAAACATCCCCTCACAGATTTTTGGTGTTTTTTTGTTTTGTTTTTTCATGCAGTGGATGTGCTGTTTTCTTGATTATGGCAAATGAGTGTCTTCTGATTTCTGTCTTTCTTATATAGTGGCTTAGTGTTGTCAAACGTCCACAAATTATTTCCCGTTTTTGTTCTTGTTAGTTGGTTTATATGTGTTTTGATTTGTATTGGCGTAATTTACATAAACCATGTTAGGCTTACTTTTCATGTGGTCTTAACACAGTTTTTAGCACAGATAGAACATTGACGTATTCAATTTTTTTAATAAGTTTTACTTGAAGTTGAGATAATTTGTCGTTATATATAAAACAAGTTAATATACAGTAAGAAAAAAAGAGTGAAATAGTGATTTTTGTTAATCTCTTAATTTTGTTTTTATTGTTGACAATAACAGAATTTTTTGAAGGGATCTGAAAGAGGTAGTAAATAATTTTGAAAGCTTAAAGAATACGTATACCGTTCTTTTAATGCCAGAGTAGATAAAATCTAAATATCTTATACTTCCAAATTAAATTCCAGGTTGGTTTCCTATAGAACTATACCATGAATCACTAAAATCACATTTACAGTTAAACCCAAAGTATGATTGAAACTGGCGGACAACAGCGCACTAATTGGTCATTTAATTGGTTTAAAGCTCTTCTAAAGTCTCGGCTTTTGTGCTTTAATATGAAACGAACAAACTCGAGACAGAATGTCGACTGAACTGCTTTTGTGCCTTGTTCTTTTCCGTTGGGAGGTCTTATGGGTTTCTCTGATTCATTTCAAATAAAACCCAATACAATTACATCATATAATCGACATATGCTAGACCAACAATGCACTTTCAGTGTTTAAAAACCAGGATTTTATTGAAATTACTTTATTATAAACTTTATAAGTAGAAGGCATGTTATAATGCTAAAAAAATCAAGCAAATTTTGAATATATAAAAAATTTTACTAAGCATGTAAATTTCTTAATAAATTAGAAACGTTATGTTGAAAGGCAATTTAAAATTGTGAAAATGTTGAATAACCAAATCACTTTAATGGTTAATTAGCTTAGGATATTTTAATGTGTTTTACTGGAGTTTTTTGTTAAACATAATGTCATAGTTTTCAGAATAAGACTAGCTAGTTAGCAAGAGGGAATTTTATTGTGAGTAGATTTTAGTCCAGATTTAGCAAATTAACATCGTAAGTTTTTCTTAAGGTGACATTAATGCAAATCGATTGGATACGAGTTTTACTAAAAACCTGTATTTTTGACAAGATAAAAGCTTCAAATGATATTAATATACTAGAAGTGAAGATTTCTTTCCGATCTATCATAATATTCTGCTTTTTTCTTCTGATACAAGTTTAGTCCAGAGGTTTCCGATTAATTTTCACACTAGACCACTCCAGATGAGGAAACACAAAACAAGAGTCAGGACTGAGCTTGTAGAGGAACACATTATTTTCCAAATACAATTTTACCTTCTTTTGCACTATCTGATCATAATTCGTTCAAAGAGCTAGGGTTTCGAGGGCCTGATACGGTCCACGGACCGCCTATTGGAGACCATTGCTGTAGTACACTCATCATTTTTTATCCTTTGGAAATAGAAGTAAAAAGTTACGTTCTTGAAATCCTTCTTTTTCTGTTCATTACTCAGATTCTAGCATTTAGAGTCAGGATGTATTTTAACCACTGTTTAAGTTAAACTTCAAGGGTTAATTTTACATTCTTTTAGGCTAGATATAATTTCAACGGGAAAAGTCATTGTAATTACACCAGCTATTTCAGAAATAACAGTGAGGATTTTACTTTCACCTTCCCTAATCCTAAATGAAGTAATTTCATAAACAAGTTATTTCTTTACTTAATAAACAGTTTTATTTACCAAAAGAAAAACGTTTTCTCAACATACAAGTATCTACCAAACCGATTGAGTGTTAAAGACCATGTGCCGAGACTGTAATACCTAGGTAACTATTTCTGATGTAGATTCGTATAGTATATACTGAACCCCCTTTTTTAACATTCTTAATTAAAAATGTGTTTTATTTTCTTATTTGTTTGGTCACATAAAACCTCACAATAGAATATCTACTGTAGGAATCGAGCTCCGAATTTTAGCTTTACATGCTCTAACGGAACTCGACTCGCAATCTGCGGGTCGAGGATTCGAATCCCCGTCACACCAAACATGCTCGCCCTTTCAGCCGTGGGGGCATTATAATATGACGTTCAATCCCACTATTCGTTGGTAAAAGAATTGACGGTGGGTGGTGATGACTAGCTGTTTTCCCTCTAGTCTTACACTGCTAAATTAGGGACGGCTAGCGCAGATAGCCCTCGTGTAGCTTTGCGCGAAATTCAAAACAAACCAAACCAAACATGCCCTCATAAAAATATTCATTTATATATTTTCTTAGGCCAAACATGGCCCAGTGATTAGCATGCCAAACATCGTATTTAAAGTTCCACAGTACACGTCACGTTACAAATAAAATAAAATAAAATAAATCATACTCTACACTTTGGGTGCGTTCCAGTTCTGAAAAGAATAGCCGAAGGGTTAACGGTGGATGGTGTTGACTAGCTGTCTTCCTTCTAGCACAGGTACATCTCGAGTAGTTTTTCTAATGCTAAAAATTGGGGTTCGATACCTGCAGTGGATAGATCACAGGTAGTTCATTATGTAGTTTTATGCTCAACAACAATAAAAAGCAAATGTCAAACACTAGCGAAGTTTTAGAAATCAATAGGCCTCAAATTTCTGATAAAAATCACGTACACAGCAAAATTTTACATATCCCTTTTAATTTGTCCAATTTGGACTCAAATTCAGCAACGTGTAAGAATAACATTCCAAAGGTCTATATTTTGTCTCCTTCAAGTCACTGGCCAAGAGCCTTTTAGTTCAATATTGGAACTCGCCAGTTGGGCAGATCGATGAGATAGTTTTGTTGCCCAAAGAAAACAAATAACATTTTCTCAACATACAAACCTTCTATAATAAGACTGGTAAGAACAACCAAAAGGTTGATGGTGGGTGATGTTGACTAGCTGTCTTCCCTCTAATCTGTTATTTCAAAATTAAGGACGGCTAGTTCGAGTAGCTTTGCACGAAATTTAACGTTAAAAACTAACGAAGCATAATAAACCAATACAACTAAAATGTATGATAAAAATCACGTAAAAGTAATGGGATTTTACAAATAAATCATTCGGAAGTAGATTGATTTTATTTTCTAAAAATAAAATATTGAGGTTATTTTCTTATGAAAATAACTTTTTTGTGGTGATGATTTTGTAAAACTATGACTTTCTATGTACATTATAAATTCAGTTCTTTAGCATAAATTTACCAGTTAAGAGTGGTGCTAACTTTAAGCAATGACCATACTTTTTGATACAGGCTCTAAGTAATCAAATAATAAACAAACACTCAATATTTCACGATTTACATTGAATATTTCTTATCATAACTCGTAAACTTTTAATCATATTTCGATTAGCAATGCGAGAGAAGGACAGACAGCTTGATCCTAGTTGTTGTTAGTTCAAACAAGCTGTTTAAACATTGGAAGTAATACGTGACAGGAATGTTACGTTTATATTTTGTGTCCTCTAAGCACAGGGTCTCGTAATATTTATGTTAAAATTGTATCTTGAAATTTTAAGTGAATTAAGAATGAATCTACCTGTTTTTCTGCGTAATAATGGTAAACGAAAAAAACAACGACAATTGGAGCACATTATATGTTGATAAACACAGGGTGTTAGATGTGAAATATTGAATACGTTTATCAATTGTAATTTATGTTAATTTCACAAAAGTAGTAAATTCTAGGATTATTTCAGTAAAACTTTTTGCAAATATTTTAACCATTACGTAATTGTACTACAAAGAATAAAACGATAGATTCAATTTTAGCGAACGCATTGGTTAATGTGTGAATTACAGAGCAAGTTTAAGGATTTCTTATCGTTTATTCAAATTTGAAATAGAATATTTTTAAAATGTATAAAAATATGCAGCTTTTCTGTTTAGCATAAATGGTGAGTTACAAAAACATTATTTCAGGCGTAACGGTGAACTGGCTTGATATATCTAAATTTAAATCATGGTTTCATAAAAACAGGAGGAGCTGTCGCCTAAACCAGTGGTTCTCAACCAGGGGGCCACGCCATGTTTATAATGGGCCACACGTGAATGACGGAAAATTAGGGAGCCACAGTAAATTCTGTGTGGGCCACCGAAACTTCACTGCTCGAATAAAATATTTAGATTCAAACGTGACAAACATTATTTCCGGATAAGTAGTGAAATATCTAATAAGTTTCCACAGCTATGGGAGAAGGCAAAGTTGTATTTTATCGCTTTTCCCACATTTATCTGGTTGAATCTGGTTTTAGTCGGCTGACTTATTTGCTATCAAAAATACGTAACCGCCTTGATGTTGTGAAGAGAGGTGCAACCGGACATTCAAAATCTTTCAAGTGTTCGTCAGGCCCAGGGATCACACTGAATAAAATGTCAATGATTAACAGAATATTTTTGACTTGCATAAGTAAACAGTATGTTATAAACAACATATTTAAAAACAATACACCATTGTAATACAATATTATAATATTATAAATCAATAGTGTGGAAATAAAGTAATGTTTCTCCTAAGTAACAGCGTCTACAAAGGGTGGAGCCACAGATATAAATAAAACATTGTTGAGAAACACTAGTCTAAACAATTTACTTTAAATTCATGAGCCTAACTTTGCTGTTAATTTTAGAAATATTGTTAGGTATTCACTGAAAGTGTATCAAGCTGTTTTTGTTTACCTACGCTAGCCGCGTATTGCCCTATACTATGCACATAGAAGTCAAAACCTGGAATTTATAGGTACTATATTGACGAAGGAGAAATTTATCAATAAAGTAATTAAAATAGCTAAGATAATATGAGAAATTACATTTTGACTGAACAAAGTTGCTCTGTGTTGTAGGATTTATAACCATGTTTACTTGTGTATATATACACGCTGCTGAAAATACATCCATATTTTGGTTTTTAGAAAAAAAATCCTCAAGATATGTTTAATAAGTAACCAAGCATTAGTGTATAAGAGATTAGTCTGACAGTAATGTTTTTGTTTTCACCTTCAGTCACTAGCTACTCCTCACCGATCAGTTCGAATTACGTATCTAGTTATCCATGTTTTGCTGAAGTCAAACGATCAGTAACTCTGAATAACCGTCTTAAAACAAACATTTGACTTTTGTGACTTAAGGAAAATATCGTTTTTAAAGTTACCTGTTTTTTTTATCTCTTTTTCTATGCCACTAGTACAACTAAAATTAAAAAACTTTCAACCCAGAATAAGCAATCGAAATATTGCAAGTAATTATCGGAAAATAAAAGAATAGTCTTGGCGAAAATGTTTGCATATTTTGTAACAAATAAGATCATTATTAATAAAATAGAATACAAATACACTTAATGCTGCCAAACTGAGAAATGCATGTTATATTAAACATCTACACGTGTAACTTGTATAATGAGACAGGTTATGTAGACATCATGAACGACTTATTAGAACAACATATAATAAAGATGTGTAATTCAGCTATTACAACAAAACCTTACCAAAACGTATATAATGACTAAATATAACATTAAATTATTATAAATAGCGTCTATAACCTTATATTGGTATATATTAAACATTCAGTACTTGGTTGGTCCTCCTCTCCTCTTACTCTAATAACCTCTGCAAAGCGATGTGGCATGCTGTAGATGAAGTTATTGATGTAATCCAACGTGATTTCGTTTTACTTGTCACTAGAAGGCGCTGCAAGCCAGCTCCAGTAGCTGGAGTACGGTTGGGGCTAGCAATTTTTCGGCTCAGTTCTGCCCAACAGTTCTCAAAGGGATTACACTCTGGAGACTTTGCTGGCCACCGCAATCTTGTGACGCCCTCATGGTAGAGATAATTATGTACAATACGCGCACTGTGGGCAGTGGCATTATTATTCTGAAATACAAAGTTATTGCCAAACCTTGCCTTAGCATATGACAGAAATACCGCTCTCTATGTGATGATTGTAGGAAGCGCCATTGATGTTTCCCTGGAAGATATGAAGCCACTTTTTACACAATGATTAATAGCTGCCCAAACATGCACTTCACCACCTCCTGTGTGTGTTCTGTATAAGAAAGGCAATATTCCCTCATCTGTTCTCCAGGCAAACGACTAACACGAATCTTAAATATCTTACCATCAGCTTTAACAAGCGAAATCAGAACTCATCTGAAAAGATGATATGTCTCCAATGTTCTAACTGGAAGTTTGCATGCTGTTTTGCCCAAGAAACAAGGTGACGGCAGTGAGTTCTAGTTAATATCGGTTTGAAGATATTCCTTCTTGCAAAATAATCTGATCAAAACACGGTAATATCTGGCAGTAGTTTTTTGGCGTCTACAAGTGTACGTTCCTGGAACAACGTTTCCTGTAGTTCTGTAACCAACTGTTCTGACAATGTCTGTTTGCTTCATACCATTTTTGGGCAGTCGAACAATTTGACGCCATATGACTTCTGACCCGTGACGAGGCATTACTCTACATAAAATTCACAGAAATTGTCTGAAAAAAGCGTTGATCTGTTTCAAAAAAGATTATACCAAAAGTACATCCTTTTATACAAAACAGGTATGTATGTGTGTTTTGATGAACAAATGCTCAAGACAACTTATACACACCAGAATAAAAACTCTCACGTGTTTGTCCGATCATATACTACCTTCTCTGTTACTACTCGGGCATTTACTCAATAACTACTCTATGCATATAAACAATAACATCAGTATATAATAGTATGTGAGCTTTTTGACCAACACTGTATGAGAATTATATTTCTTATTAGATCGCAATTCAGAATATAACATTAAAAACATCCATGAAGATGAATTATATATCACAGCACTACTATTAAGCTCTTTAGAACAACATTTTATAAGAAAAAGTAGTGGACACTGCTGGTATCGTTAACACTTTTACAAAACTCTTTATAGCACTTATTTATAAGGAGAAAATGTAGACACCGCTGGTTATACCAACACCGCTTCAAAGTTCTTTAGAACACCATTTTTTGTAAGTATTCATTAAATGATAAAATGTTAGTTACAATGCCATGTATTAATATATCATGTGTGTCAAATTTCCCTGATCAAACGTATTCATTTTTTTTAGAGAAGAACGTAGCTTCTGTTTCACTCCAGCTTTTGCTATATAATTACAATAGTTAGCTTATGTTTGTCGTTAACGGAATTCTGTCTAATGTTTTAAATCTATAATTTACGGGGAATTAACAGTCAATGAAGGCTTTCCAAAACAAAAAGAGCAAGTGTAACACATCTATATGTAACTTTGTTTTGCACATTACGTTTCATTGCCGAAACGGCGGTATGTCGAACGTCTACATTAACCTACATAGTTACAGATAGCCCTGGCATACAGCCCATACTACTTCTTTGTCACACATTAGCAGCCATGCGGATCTTTTTTTTAATCTCATTTTCACCGGTTGGCCTTCAAAGATTTTACAACTTGTGACTGATGAAATTCTGGCAGCTACCTCATCAAAGCTGCCAAAGTCGTATTTTAGTCGTCAGCACTTAGCACCCTGTGTATTCGAAGAAAATATTGGGTGACTATTCATTTCGCCGTATTGATTTTCGTTTTATTTCTCTTCGATTTTATTTTATCTGTAGCATCTAATAGTACATACACCGGGAAAGTAAATATATGACGAAACAACAAATTGTTTTGACAAATAGAGTTGGTATAGTGTACTTCGTCTGAGTTGAAAATGAAAAATATAAAACATGTTAACCAAAATAGCGAATTGTGATACAGACATGTAATATCAAACGAAAAATGACATTTTTTCAAAATTCGGATAAAAAAAGGATTAATATAGTCCATTAACAACTCGCATATTTTATTCATACATAAAAATTGATGTGATTATATGTGTTACATTGTTTAAAATAACAAAAATAGCAAAACATCTCAGAAAGTGTAAAGTTTTTGTACGTTTTAACACTGTATAAACGGAAAACGTACTAGCTTAATAAAAATTATCACACCCTTTTTTTATAAAGAAAAGCATATAGAATAACAAATGATATTTAAAACATTACGAGTATTTCGCTTTTTTGTAGATATTTATTGCTTATAAAGAGTTTTTCGTCCGTGTGTAGACATTACATACATATTAAAGCTTGAGCTGATTACTGGCTTGTTCACAATATATCCTGTTTTGTATGTGGAAGGAGTATTTTGTTTTCATATACAATGTTTAACATCAGTAAGTTCTCAATTTGTAAAGCTAATTTATTACTATCTTTGAAGCCCAAATAATTTACAGAGATAGACATCGATTACGAATTACCCACTCTTTGAAATGACACGCTGAAAGATTCGTCAATATTATTGGTTTCCGTGTTTGAAACTATTGTAAGCAACAGTGGTGGTACATATTAAATGATACTTTTTAACTCCTTAAAATACTATAGAAATTTCTCATAGACTTTAATAAATTTTGATTAATGCTTTAAGATAGCCAGGAACTAAACCGTGTTTCAAATACACCAAATACGGTCTTATGATGCATGCTTATAAACAACTTATAATTTAACAGAGCCGTTAATTATTTTACAAATTCAATTCTACTTTTTCTCTCTGTTTGACTTAAACCAATGAGGAATAGGAGATGTGATACATTTTGTATTTACTTTTTTTTTCAATTTATACTTGCCCCTCAGTAGCACAGCGGTATGTCTGCGGACTTACAACGCTAGAATTCGGGTTTCGAAAGGCATGTGGTAATAGCCGCCAAAAGCGTTGGGGATATCCCGTCTATCAGACAAAATACGAAAAGTAGATGAGAAACTAGTCAGCAGTCGTGTAATATTCATTAAGGGTACAGATTTGAGTGCTTACACCCACAACATCTCAACTCTTACTGCCTTTCACTATCAGCAGCCAGTTGTGGGAAGGCAGTTACCCTTAGAAATATGAAATAAAGTTAAAAGTAGAAATAAGATAAAATTAAGCCACCCAAAAAATATATATTTTTACTAAACAATGTCTACCATCCTCTATCCTTAAAAGTTATAAAAAAAAATCCTTAAAGTAGAATAAATACCATGTATATATATATATCTATAAAGCAAAGTTATCGGTCTGTCTGGTGTCGCCCCCAAGTGGCACAGCGGCATGTCTGCGGACTTACAACTCTAGAAACCAGGTTTCGATACCCGTGGTGGGCAGAGCATAGATAGTCCATTGTGTAGCTTTGTGCATAATTACAAACAAACTGTCTGGTATCTTGGCCTCACAATTTCCTGACCCAATACTGATGAATTTTGGTAGAGGATCTCAATTAGAACCCTCAAAGAAAGATGTAAATGTATAAGTAAATGGGATGTATAGTCGAAGTTTCGCAACCATATTAACTTTTAATATGTGAAATGGACGACAAACGGAAGTGACATTTAATGCATTGCGTAGTTATCTTTGCTTATCGACCGTATTCAATACACCTGCATGGAAAATGGCGCACACATACACGCCGTTTCACCTTCCTAGTGAACTCTATGAAATAAATGCTGCTCGGGGCGCAGTTACATTTGCTAGAAAATATTATTCAAAAATTGTAATAACAACTTTTTCAATATTTATTTCTATTTCTAATCCCCTAAAACAACCCGTTTTTGCTTTTATGATTTATTCATTTCGATGACTTTTGAAAAAATGCGATTTCCAAATCTTTAAGAGCATTGGCTTGATTTCACGATGGTACAGGTTGCTACTTAAACTAAATATCACAGAGGGCTTAATATTTCATATTAAAACGATTTTAAACAGACAAATCAGTAACGAGTGCTAGAAAACTGTCGTTGTCATAAATTACATGGCTTATGGTAAACCCACAGGGAATACTTGTTTATTTGTTTGTAGTCGAGAAGAAAAACTGTGCACACTATTGATATCGAAATCTGAGTTTCAGCGTTATATTTCTGCAAACATACCGCTGATCCACTGCAAGGCCATAGAAAAGAGAGATGTGCTTTGGACACGAAAAGCTTACGCTAAAGAGCTTTTATCAAAATGCATTTGCTTTAGAAGGAGTATGACCTGACATTATGACATGGACTGTAATGACGTGGTGAGGCTCCAAAATTAGTTTTAATATAACTTAATAAACCACTGTAAAACATTTTCTGGTTTGATGCATATCAGTGTTCTGTTTATTTGAATACTAATAAATTAGTTGTACGTTTAGCAGTGATGAAGTTTAAATGAAGATTAAAATATAAAACTTCATAACTTGAGCGCTTTCTAGAGGTGGATCTTTCTTCATCAGAGGCAAAGTAGACTTGCCCACTAATAATTGCTTTAGACTCATTTACTGGTTGTTGTACCTTCAGTAATTATTCCAAATATGACTATATATATGTTTAAAAGTTTCAGTGAAATAAACAAGGTGAGTAGTGATGGGCGAAAGCTCGAAGAAATAAAAAGAAACAAATGGGTTACAAAATAAAAGAAAATCCTGAAGGATCTGAATGAAGCAGTTATGTTAAACAATGAAATTAAATTATAATTTTTTGCCAACGTTTTATTCTCGGTGCTTACATTTTAGCGCACTTGTCTCAAACAATATTCCTTACAACACTCTTTCTAGGGCATGAAGACAAATTTAGTATACGATTACTTGGAACGAAAACTTTTTTTCGTGGATAATACTCTAAAAATCATTGTAATAAAGTTATAATCTAAAATAAAAAACTAGCTTCTGGTAGAAATCTAAGAAGAATTGGTGGTCGCAGTTTTTGTCGCAGAAAATTATTTTTTCTTGATACATGTCAAACGTGAAAAATATACACAAGTAGATTCCATTCGGCACATAAATTCGTATAACATCGGTCGTTGACTGTAAGTGTCACTTCCTCCGAACAAATTACCAATGTCGATTCGCTTTGCTTCAAAGCAGCCACGCGCCACATGACATTAACAATAGCTAAAACGCCGCCTATACAAGACTTTTAGACCCGAAGAAAGAGAGAGATTAAGTTTATCAAAGTACTAGAGTACAATGACGTAGAAAATAGGAGGATTTTTAGACCCAGTAAGATAAGTATGTTTTAGAAGCGGATGAGTTAGTAATGTTCAGGAGAACGAGTATCGGGAAAAATAAATTAAGTATTTAAGTGGCTCGTATACATCATAAACAGAATTAATCATTTTCTGCACATGAAACAGAACATGGCTTTATTCGTCAAAAGAATGTTCCTATATGCTATGATAATTGGCAAGCATTTTATCTCGAGGTGATATGCTAAAAGAAAAAAATTCTTAAAAACTGGCCACATGCCAGCAGCGTAGGTAATAAGTGGCAGTTTTTACTGTCAATAGAAGGAATTACTTGTTTAAAAATAACTTTTTTTGGAAGAAAGCCAAAGACAGCAGGACTTTTGACACTGTGGAGACTTTTGAAGAAGTTTTACGACCACAATTATTCAAAAAATTCAGTGACCTGGGTAGCACATTTTACACACGTTTTATACATATGTTGCAGAACTGTTTCTGAGAATTCATTGATATTTGCTTATCCTGATCAAAGCATTATATATATAGTATACGATTTAAACATTATAGCATCTAACATACACCTACCAAGCAAGTACAACTATATGATGAAACAATAAATTAATTTGCCGAATACCTCTAAAACTGTTATGTAATAGCGGGAGGTCTTGCAAATTAAACAAATTAACCTTTGCATTTTAATGTCTGTTTTTCTTCCAAAATTACAAATACAATGAATTTACCTACACCAATACTACTCTGTTTGTTCTGAAAAACGGACCTTTTATGTGAGTGACGTTAAGAAGCTATAACTTTTATAATATTCTGTATTATAGTTTTTTTATAAGCTTTGGATAAATGTGTATTAAATGAATTTTCTAACCAATCAGTATCAGTTACACTACTCGAATAACAACCGAATGCAGACATACAGAGATTGAGTATATTATAACTATTATAGAGCCTCATCACGTCGTGTTAGGTCATGTTACCACATCCAGTTTAACCAATCTGATAACAGTGTATCTTTACTATAGTTTTCTTTGCAGTTCTGTTGCACAAGGTTCTGTCGTAAGGCTTTCATGTCCAAAACACACCACTCCTCCATGCAGACTCTCCATAACCTCTTTTGTGTACGAAGACGCAG
Source organism: Limulus polyphemus (assembly GCF_000517525.1). Classification (NCBI taxonomy): domain Eukaryota; kingdom Metazoa; phylum Arthropoda; class Merostomata; order Xiphosura; family Limulidae; genus Limulus; species Limulus polyphemus. The sequence continues at coordinate 694,423 of NW_013665617.1, forward strand.
ATTCCTACTGCCCGTTTAAACAGTATGATCACACAGTGTGAATACCTGTTTTATACTCTAGCTGCTTGATGTATGCAACAGTTGAATAGGAGGTATGACTGGAAGTCTTACATTGGTGAATCTATACTCTGTTGTCTTCATTTGTAGATGGAGTTATTTCTCGCTTATATTGTGCAATGTTGCCTGGAACACATGGACAGCTTTAGCCACTAACATCTGTCTTCTTGAATTTTACTTGCAATAAGATACAAAATTATTCTTACCACAGCTGAGGCACGACTTATTGCAGGTCTCTTTCTGTGTGGTCCTGGTGTCTCAAGTTCATCCACATTCCCTTGTTTCCCAATCTCACTAGGTGCAATGGATATCTCTTTCTTGGAAATTCAAAATTTCCAATCTAAACACATTTTTATAATCTGATTGTGTGAATATTTTGTATCACAAAGGACTGTTATATACCCTTCCTAAAAGTGATCAATTTTAAGTAGCATCACACAACCTAGAAAACGCCAAACAATGTTAGACTTCTAATTATACCTACCGTTCCATTGCGACTTTATATCAATTTTCACGTGACTTGCTGATTTACATATTCAAAATCTTTTTAACATAATGTATTAAACACTCTGTATTCAAATAATATAAATGAACTCTTAAGTGAAATATACGATTTGATTAACAACTTAAAACTAGTAATGAAATGAAGAACGTGTTATTTTAATAAGAGAACTGCATAACCGAATTATGAAATTCTTTTATGAAAGATACATAATATATTACTTACCTAATAGACACAGATAGATTCAATGTGGTACAAAATTTGAAAGTACAAGAAATCTATATTTTACCCTAGAGGGGCTATAACAATTTCTACGATTTCTATGATGTATAGAACTTAAGCTTACGATAAATTATATTAACACGTAATTTTTTTGCCGTAACACTTCTAACGTTTTAAGTATGTTGCTATTTCCATAATAAAAACAGATAGATTCAAGATGGTACAAAATGTAAAAGTACAAGAAATCTATATGAAAAATTGATTACTTCATTCCTTTTCATCTAGAGGGGTTATAACCATTCATAATGTTCCTCTAATGAATCATATTAATAAATCACATTAATGCGTAATATTTGTCACATAATACTTATAACATTTTAAATGTATTTCTGTTGAACATTGGGGAAATAAAATTATGCAACAATAATTCGTAAGTAATAGTTGAGACAATAATAATAACTGGAAATAATTTAACATAGTTATGTACATGTATATATTTATTTATTTTAATGGTCTAAGTGGTAGTTTGTATGTTCTGTAAACGATATTTCTATGCCATTGATTTATCATTACTGAAGTTTTATCGCGATTTATAACACCGATGTACCAGGGTCTGTGCTATATTTGGTATTACTTCCTACACGCTCTGTTTGATTACCATGATTAAATACTACTGCTCGATACAGTTATTTCCATTACAGCAAGTTTCTGTAAGGGAGTCAAGGTCAATCTTAGACTGCAGATCTTGAACAATATCTATTGGAGCTGCCTCAGGGGACTTTACAGGTATTTGACTCAGTGTGATTCTTGTAAATCTCATTATTTGTGGTAAACATTTTTATAGAAATAATCGTTGATATCGAAATATGGATGATATCTTATGAACTTTTGGCTGTGAGTCATCGTCACCTTCAAAGCCTTCTTTATTATTTTTTGTTAAAAGTACTTGGAGATATTCCCAGCTTCATAGCAATGGCATTTTTTTTTCAAGGTTGAAATGTTTTCTTTCGTAAACAAAGTCTTCACTTTGTGGATAAGGACGTTGCTTCAGATTGTTAATATCTCTATACAAGTGTTTCTTGGAAATAGCTTTTACAACATTTCAGTATTGCACAGTCTAATGGTCGTAATTTCAGCGCGAATCACAACTATAAATGCTGAATACGTTAATCTCTGTCGTTTGGGTTTGCATCTGCGGTGAAACACTTCTGAATTAGCTCATGCAACTCACTCTTAAAAGCACTGTTAAAATGAAATATGAAATCCAATCTATCACTCTATTGATCGAAAAAACTAGGCTAAGCTTCTTATTGTGGTAACCTGTATGTGATATGTATAATTTTTTGTTGTCTTTTACTCACCGCAGACATATTGATAGATTGGGTTTCATACTTCTTTTTATATATTATAAACAGCATGTATGTTGAAAAATTAAATTTTAACCATAAAAGTAAAAGCATTTTCAAAGTACTCGATGTCCCTCACTTACTAAAACCTTTGGCTCTGGAGATTTAACGAAAATCACAATGAAGGAAAATAGTATTATTTGTATATGCGCTTCGGAGAGTAAAAAACAACCAAAAGTACGATACGTATAATATACAGATCACCACTATAAAAAATCTAGTCTTATTTTCCCATTTCGCCTTGTTCAGGGTTACTTTTGAGGTGTGAAATTTCCCGTAAAATGTCTAACTCATTGACAAGTGACGAACTAAATGTTTGATTGCTTTCATGTTTCTTTCTGCCATGTTAAACAGTTTGTTTACTAAAAATCCAGAAGAAGTATCAATGCTTTTTAATAATAACATATTTTTTAAACCTTATGTAAATGTAGATTAATAGTGAAAAGTAAAAGTACGACTAACCAATCCTTCTACAACTGAGTGTGACTGAAAAACTCGTGTAAGGACACATATACTATCGTGTAAATAACATAAATTTGCATATGTTTGTATATTTCAATGTTCTAAGTTTGAGTTCAGTAAAATATACGCCTGTTTTACTGAGAGGCTTGTTAAAATTATAAACGAGTTAAATTACATATATTATATAATTAAGATTGTGTTACACAACGTAATAAATTTTAACAGTAAAACTACAAGCATTTTATAAGTACTTAGTGTCATTCAGTTATTAAAACCGAATTTGAAAAATATATTTGTCACCTTTGTTGGATTGTGCATGATGTTTTGTGATTGGTTTGTTTATCTGTGATTCTGATAGGTGGATAGATTGGCCACAAAATAAACTTGGATAAAACTAGAATAATTGACACAGACAAATTTTATGAAAAAAGAAAATTTAAAGATCTTTCTACGTTATCACAATAAAGCCTTCACTAAACAGATATTCTGGATTAAAGGTGAGCAATCTATGGCTACCATTGGTCGAAACCTCATGCAGTCTTTCCACCAAATAGAACTTGAGATAAACAAAACAACCATAACAAGTCCTCCACAATCCACCAGGATACCATAAAGACCTGCAACATTTTACACACGCTGACCTGAAGACGGAAGACTTTCGAAACGTCGTCCTCTACACTTGTATTTTTTACAGCAGGAAGTTGCCGTCCCTTCCAGTTTACTCATCAATATCAATAACACAATAATATTGATGCGATTTTATTATAAAAATGAACTTGAAAACATAAATTTTATTGGAAATGTTATCCGCATAAATTGATCTTCGATCTACCAAAAATATCTGTTTAAATTAAAGTAAATGCAAGGAACTTCTTTGTCTGAACTGTTTTTCAACTATCTTACTATATGTTACTGGTTTTAACATATACTAAGTTCTGTATATTTAGACAAGTGTTCGATTTTTAACAAGAGTCAAGCGTGGTCTAGTGATTGGTTTAACGAAATGTATTAGGGAATGGTCAAGGCTTGAACCCAAAAATGTGCTGAAACCACCCGGCACTTTCAGTTGTAGGCGTGTTATAAAAGTGAGAATCAGTTCTGCAATTTGGTTAGGAGTAGATGTGAAAGAGGTATGTCATATAACCTTAGGATCCTATCACCTGGACGTTTAGCTGATTTGTCTCCTAAAGTACCATTTAGGTCAAACATACTTAATACTACATCTAACTCATTTTAATTAATAGATAAAAAACAGTTAGTTAGTACTTGGCCATGATTCAAGTTCATTGTATTCGGATGAAGTAGCTCAACTAACTAGTTCAACTTAGCACAACAACACTCTAGGACCGTAACTATCAAGACTGTTTAGTCCAGAGATAACAGACTGCTGAAATGTAAAGGAAAAGATATCTGGCAAAGCCTGGTGGTTAGGGCGTTCGAATCGTACTCTGCAGGTCACGGATTCGAATCCTGTCACCGAACATGTTCGCCCTTTCAGCTGTAGAGGTGTTATAATATGGCAATCAGTCCAACTTCTTCGTTGACAAAGAGTATTCCAAGAGTTGACGGTGAGCGTTGTTGGCTAACTGCCTTCCTTTTAGTCTATCACAAATAGCCTTCGAATAGCCGTGTGCAGAATTTAACAAAACAAGAGAACAAACAAACAATATTTGGAAAAGAGTTATCGGGTCTGCAAATCGTCTTTAATGTCACGTTGTAATGTAGCTACTTTTATAAATTTTCTTCGGGTTATTCTTTTTGTGAAGAAATCATTTGCGGTGAAACGTAATTTTCCCTGGTTTTGTTAAACCTAGAAAACATTCATGCTTCACTTGCTTAAGCGTTTTACACCAAAGCACCTGAAACAGGTATATTATCCCAAAAGCTTCTTCAAAAATGTTAGGCAAATATGTGTGGAATTGTTGTTGTTGTATTTGTTATTCTAAATGCAACTCATTTGAATGTACTTGTGTTTCTTTCTCACACATCGTTTTGATTATGCATTTTAACCCTCTATCCAATTTACCCAGTGAAAGCCATGTTTCTATCTATTACAGTACTTTAAATATGATGTAAGCATATATAAAAAAATAAATGTTTTGAACCTAGGCCTATGAAGGCAAACATGGCCTTAATAATGTTAATTGTGTAAGGACAGCATGTAGAAAACATTAATATTAGTTATACAAGGATAACATTTAAGAAGTTCTAACGTTAGTAATGTACGAGTGACGTGAAAGAAACCCTAAAGTTAATCATGTCAGGATAACATGTAAGAAAAGTGAACGTTGTTTATCTAAGAATAAGATGTAAAAACATTAACTGTGTAAGAACGTTATGTGGAAAATAGTAGCATTAGTTATCTAAGGATAACATGAACAAAGCCCTAACGTTAATTATGAAAGGGTGAAATGCAAGAAACGTTAACGCTGATTATCTAAGCCTAGCGTGTAAAAAACACTTTATTACGTAAGAATAAAATACAAGAAATGCCAGCGTCGATTATCTACAACTTACATGACACCGATAACGTTGATTATCTAAGACTAAGGTGAAAAAACATTAAACTTATTTATAAATGAATAATAACAATAAGGCATCAAGTTCAATTCGTTTCAAATATATTACACAAACACAATTCCACAAAAAAATCATTTCTAGATACTTGTTTATGCATATATTCCGAATAAGCTAACATTGCAAGTTATATATATCGAACAAGAAACAATTATATATGCTGGTTTAAAACCAATATTATATAATCCTAGTACATCGTAATCAATATTCGTTGTTACTCTTTTGATTAGATTCGAGACGTAAACAAATTAGTAGTTTCTTTACTTTGTTATCGTTATCCATCTACGAAAAGATGGATAAAAAACATGTTAAACTAACAAATATCTACTTGTTTATATTCTAATCGGAGTAGCATATGCTAAGCTTATTATCAATAAATGCATAGATATAGCAGTATAGGTATAATTGTTACAAAACCTACTTATTTTATGTAATATTTTAGTTTTCTCTTTATCGAAGAACTAGTCACGCGACTATAGTTCTGGTCGTCGTTCTGGTTGTTAATGTGCATTACCTAATTAACTTTATTTCTTCACAAACACATACACACAAACAAACACTCACATTATATATATGTGTGTGTGTGTGTGTGGTGTGTGTGCCTTTTTTTTTTAAATGTTCCACAAAAGTTTCGTTTTGATATACATGTGTCTCTTCTATTTACTCCGAATAATATAATAAGGATAATGAAATGTCAGTTTTCTGTTTGTTTGTCTCATAAAATCGGGTAAAGCTACACGTGTGCTATCTGTGCATAGCCATCCCTATACTTGAGCTGATAAACTAGAGGGAAGGAAGCTAGTCAACAGCACTCACAGCCAACTCCTGGATACTCTAATCGAGCAGTGGAATTTGACCGACACTGTTATAGCTCACCCAAGGCTCCACAGTGAGAAGAGTTTCTGTGGTAACGGGGGTGGGGGTGGGGGGGGATTCATGGACACACAGATTCAAAGAACATATAAAGAACATTAGTGTTAATTAGCAAAAGATAATATATATATATATAAATGTGTGTATATGCATTGCTGACTTAATTTACCCAGTTCCTTTATGTTCGGTCTTTCTGAAGTCACTGCTTGAACTATAAAAAGCTGGCCAGCTGTGGCGGTCTTATATAAAACACACGTTTCTAAGATTGGTCAAAATCAACAGGAAGTGAAAGTAAAACCTCGAGAATAACTATGCTGGGAGACACTAGCTTATAAAATTGCTTTCTGGAAGCTTTCGATTAAGAGAACTTGTATAGAAATATATTAATGTAAATTGTTTGCGCTAGCTTATGCGTATATTATCAAATACAACGTTAGCCAACATACAAGGGAGCTTAACGTTTTTACTTAGTCTTAAGGTTTATCCATCTCGTTTTAACTGAATACGAATCGCTTAATACTATTCGTAAATCGTAATAATTTTACACAAAAAAGTTAATAGTCATATTTTAGCGTGTAGGAAACTGTAATCATTGCAACGCAAGCCTATTATAAATGTAGTTCTGAACAAAATCAAAATAAGTATATAAAACAAAATGGCTCAACCAGATCACACTATACGTAAATACATTATGTAAATGAAATTCCAACATTCACCTTCTGTAATGAAATTGGTTTGTAAGAACGTGACTGGACAATATAGTAGTTGGAAGATATGAAATAGATGTAAATAATAATTCTATTTATAAGAACATGGATTGTCAATACTTTCTTATTCGGCCCAACTAAACAAGGATAGGAGTATTAATGTTTTGTAAACGTGTTCAAATTAAATTTAATAATACTTAAATATTGACGAAAGTCCGAGTGGTTAGGCAATTTTAATACTCCTTTTAGCTCATTGAATGCTGATTCGCTTTATAGGGTACGATTTGCCTCCAGCAGTTAAATGACAGTGTGCCGTATACGGTGTACGGCTTGTAAAAATTCTGCGCGCTTTTTGAGCAGTCACAGTCAATGGGTTGAACAACTAGAAATATATTTAAAATAAAAAGATTTTTTGAAAGATAATCTGATGCGGATTCAGAATTTTCCCTCAAAGCTACAGAAAAGAGTATATATATATATATATATACATTTGTTTGTTTGTTTGTAATTATACACAAGGCTACACAATGGGCTATCTGTGCTCTGCCCACCACGGGTATCGAAACCCGGTTTCTGGCGTTGTAAGTCTGCAGACATATTATATATATATATATATGCAATTTTGAATGTTACTAAATCACAATTTAATTAGATTAAAGTGAAACAACTGTATTTTAAAATATTTATCACCAATGTGAAGTTAAATAAGTTTAAGAGAGAACCGAACTCAACTGCTTTTCTACAACGCATGTGTTTTATTTTACAGAGTGTTGTTAGAAATAATTGTGTAAATGATAATTCAATTTTTTAAATTAGTTCCGATTTCCACGCTGTTTTACTGAGAAAAAAGTTGTCATTGACATTTAAAATGTGATAAAAGCAATGGCAAAGTTAAGAAAGTGTGTCTCCATTTCTGACTCATTCATTTTCTTACTAACTTGAGGCATATTTTACACTATTCAAATTTGCTTAATAAAATGAGTATCATATATGATTTGTTCTTTTATTGGCTTCACTAAGGTAAATAATATCAGTATATAATTACTAGTATAAATTACTTTTATAACGCATCAGTTTTTTCAATTACATATTTTTTATTTTTTTATTCGAATATTCCTCTTCATTTTATTAATTATTCATGTTATTTTAACTTACACATCACTATTGTACTTTGTTCGGTACTGATACAGAGATTAAGTATGTTATATTAAATGTAAAATGATTTTGAGCCCTACCACGTCCTTATAGTCCATGCCACCACGTACGTCATGCTGCATCTGATGATCCCGCATTTTTACAATAGTCTTGAAGCATAGTTTTCATTGTAAGGTTGTCATTTCTAAAGCACACCACCCCTCACTACGCGCTTTACATAATCCATCAAGAGTATGAGGACAATGTTTTCGTAGTGCCAGTTTCAACAGCCTGATTTGCACTGTGTCTGGTGACTTCAACGATGTGAATCACATGAATACCTGTTTCATTTTTCGAGCTACTTCAATTATGCTACTGTTGAACAGATATAATGTGAAAGTAACTTGTGTACATAAGACTTGTGTATATTTCCCAGACGGACTCTATCTTGATTATGTTGCGTACTGTTGCTTGGGGCTCCTGGACGACTTTTATCACTGACTTTTGTGCTCGTGGTTTTTCACCTGTTACAAGACTCCGCGTCTTGCTTATCACGGCTGCAGTACAAAGTGTTGCAGTATCTTCCTGAATTGTCCTGATGCCATATGTTCGTCCATATTTATTTGTTTCACAATGCCATTGAGTATAAGGGATATCCCCACCTGGTAAAATATAAGTCCTTGATCTTATAAGGCATTTGTTGTCATGTATTTATTTTTAATATGAACGTTGTTTAGATTAAGTTTTGTATTTAGAAATATGCGTAACTTATAGTGTTGGATATGTATTGCGTGTAACGAATTTGTTATATATTTATTTTAATGTCAACATTTGTTGGATTGAGTTTATATTTAAAAACTTACCCAGCTTACAGTGTTAGTTACGTACTGCGAAACTCCCGCCAATTCTCCAAGGTTGTAGAATATTCGTGAACGTAAGAATCGACAATATATCCACTTCCGTATCCGGTTAAATATAGCTCAGTATTGTTGTTCGAACTTTCGAGAAAAACATTTCTCGCACCTATAAAACAGGCAAGGCGACGTGCCACAAAGAGAGAGAGCTTAAAAAGTTGGCTAGGAACCTGTTATAACCATGTAAGATATAAACCGTGATTTTTCTAACCCTTATCAATCGGAAAATATACTACATTTGACCAGGAACAGTTATAAATTTCAAACGTCAGTGGATTCTCA
>NW_013665617.1:703796-706668 GCF_000517525.1 Limulus polyphemus
GTTTTATGAAAATAGTATCTTATTTCGACGGTCCAACAATTAAATGTCTGACAAAGCTAGCTAGCTTCTCGGCAAGTGTACGTACATTGATTTCAAACGAATATGCATCCTCATTCATCCTGATTTTTTGTGAAATCTACGTCATTTAGTCTCAAAACTATGTGTTGTGGTCTTTCTTTTGTGTATTACGTTATGACGTTTCGTGCAAAATCTGTACTGATGGAGAAAAATAGATATAATTTTCGGATTCAGTATACAGGAATTACTGTAGTACATGTAAAAAATATCAAGACAATAAAACCATCGCTGGTCTGTGTTATTTTCTGAATACTCTTTTCATCAGACCTTCTTTTCTTTGCATACAATTTAATTTAGCTGAATTTAAATGAAAGACATAACAGCACCTTTTCTACGAGCAAATGAAAACTAAATAATTATCAATCCAATTCATAATTTCTACTTAGCTCTTAAAATAAGCATATTAATTTCAAGATTTTTTACAGTCTTCGGACTTTTCTGCTCTGTTAGAAAAATCTTAAACAAATATTATAGTTTGACAGCTGATCTTCCAATTAACTTGTAAATTATGTATTTACGTATTGACATTACTCGGGTTGAAGTTGAGTGAAAGTGTACATCCTACAAAACTAGTGAATCTTAAGTATAAACTTGTAAGAGGTAAGGCCTGATTGAATCGACTTATCTACAAAAATCACATTTTTCAAAAAGAGGTACTCTGTAACATTTATCACTCCTCCCCAAGTATTGATACCATCTCTTTCTCCTCCCCCGAGTATTGATACCGTCTCTTTGTCTGCAGGATATATTTCATATCTGTCAGGACAACGTTAAAAGTTGATCTGGTCCCATTTTTCAAACTCACTAATATAACATGGTGAATTAACGCATTAAAGTACCGAATCGCATGTGGGATTGAGATTAAGACTAAATCTTGACTTCTATGAGTCCTTCTTTAAGGTGGTGTTTCATAATCTTTTCAGTAGCACAAGGGGAGAGGTAATTTTCTGTTAGTAGAAAGTATCATCCAATACCCGATCAGCAACTCCACCTTTTGTGAAAACGATAAGACATGAATGTTTTTACATGTTTAGGGCTCTATATACCAATCGCAGAAAGGTTAATAGTATTGCATTAAGTATATCCCTCAGAGGACTCTCCATACATGGATCCATCGATTACTGGTTGATTACTGTTGCTGTTAATTCTTTTAATCTCGACAAAACTCCAAACGACTTTTAAGTGCTACATGATCAACTCTGGAACTAGAGCAAGCCTTCCTGGTTCTAAGCCATTCTTAAGAAGGTTGTTTTTACTGCTTTGTCACTGATAATCGTTTCACGTACAGTTCGGAAGTTTACTTTGGCTCCATGGCAATAGGATTGTGATTCTTAATGGTTCTGTTGTGCAGATTAGTGGTCATCATGTGACATTGTTTCCTTCTACGACCTCGTCAAACCTATTTAGTGTTAGACTAATTTTTCAACTTGTTTAACACCTCTAACAGTCTCTACCTTCGTCCACCGATGACACGTTATATTATATCCTAATTATGAAGAATCAATGCTTAAAATTGAAGGGATCAGCAAAATAGTGAACCACTAAATGATCAAAAACAAAATTGGTAGTATTAATATTATTCACTGTAACAACTTGATTGGCACCTCAGCCTGTATGGGTTAAACGATAAAATCATAGACTCCTAAGGCTCATGTAAAGTTGTTACTAATTTTGAGCTACTAGCCAGAGGGGATGCTAGAAAACCAGCAGCACCCATCGCCACTAGGGCTTTATGAACCGAATAACAGGACTGACTGTTACTCTTTAAAAAGCATCTAAAGCTTAAAGTGCAACATCAATTCGAGAACGTTATACCTTGCAATCCTTATGTCAGCATGTTAACACGCCCTGCCAAGTAAAATGGGAGTACTTGCTTTCCAGGACCAATAGCATGAGCAAAATGTGATGAAATAGCCGCGCATACTTATGATAATACGGATGAAATGTGCATTGTATTTTGGGAATTGTGTTTTATTCTAGTTTTCAGATTATGTTAATTTGATATTCTAGTTTTCAGATTATGTTAATTTGATATTCTAATTTTACATCTATAGAAAATATAAATTTAAGTTAAATATTAACGTTCTTATTTTAAATACCAACGATATAAATATAATACTTCCAATAATGCATTAAATACCATTACTTTATCCATATTTTTTCAATACGGCGAGTGGCTCCCGTATATAAGTATTTCTTTAGTTTATTGAATATTTAGTAAGTTCTTACTCCGACGGTGTAAGGACCACATAAGGAGAAGCAAACTCTCAAATATTACATTTCTTTAAAACTAACTCATTTTTCCATTTAAGAAATTATCTGAGCTCTTCAACTACTTATTTGAGTTTTGGATAGTTAATAGTAACTACAAAACTATCTATATATGTACATAGCTCTCGTTTCAGCGCATATTCTAAGTTTATGAAAACGCTTGCTACGTTCGCCCATATCATGACCAAGCATTATAAACTATGATTGCAGGAGAAAATTGTTTGGCTACAATTCATTCCTTTATCAGTTAATTTATTACAATTAATAAAAGCGTATAATGATAATAAACTCCAATGTTGCCACTTATTCAAACGGCAATGCTTTCATTACACTGTAATGAAATAATTTCAAGCAAATCCTACCTTGAAAAACGATGTTTTCTATTTTAAGATAAATGGGTCTTTGATGGCAATAGTTTTTAACTCAGTACCAATGTATTTGATAGAAAAGCTTTGTTTGTTTGTTTGAAGTTAAGCACAAAGCTACACAAAGGGCTATCTGTACTCTGCCCACCACGGGTATC
>NW_013665617.1:707594-728532 GCF_000517525.1 Limulus polyphemus
GGGATGGGGATGCGAATCCGCGACCCGCAGATTGCGAGTCGAGCGTCCTAACCACCTGGCCATGCCGGGCCAAGTCGTTTTATAACGTTATCTTAATTACGCATTAGAGTTCTAGTACAAAGCTTCTTACTCAATGCATCATATTACGATTAATTAATAACTCATTTTCAATCATGAAAATCTTATTAGCAGAAAAAATATGAGCAAAATATGCATTATCCACGCAATTCCGATATAGACAAATTTAGTAATCTAATTAATTTTCTCCGCTTTATCTAAAACTTGCAAAGTTATCGAAATGTGGAGTAATGCGTTTTTCAGTAATTTTAATGAATATTAATCACAATTTTACTAACTCCTATCTAACTTCTTCAAGTGGATATTTACTCATGCTTTTAATTTGTTCATAATATGAATATTCGAAAATATTTTCTGCTTCTTACGACATAATACACGCAACCATTTCATAAGGTAACTGAAGTGTCATTTTGTAAGCCATTCAGTTGTTGTTGTTAAGCGCATAGCTACACAATGAGGTAACTGTGCGCTGCCCACCAGGGTATCGAAACCCAATTTATGTCGTCGTAAGTCTGGCGTGCTAAATTATTTAATGTATAATATATTTTCCTATGTAGATAGTAACTATTTTCGTTTCTCTTAACAAGTCATTAGTAATTTTTTGTATATATATGAGAACATATGAGTGCAAGTAAATAAAAATGAATAATATGTCAACCATACTATAAATGTCATATCCAGTGCCAACGACGCCTTTCGCCCGATACCAGGGCTCATCAGGCCGGCTGGAGCACGACAGAAACAGTAGTGGTTAGTTAAATCGTCCTTTCATTCCAACCCGAAGGCTGATTGGTCATCAGAAGGCTATGAGAAAGTGTCAATAATGAACAGCTGCATATACAATGGCTGGGTAGGAAAAACAAATGACGAAAAAGGAGTTTCTAACAATAAAATGATGAAATATATGAAGAAGAATGCAGGAAGCGAACATACAGAGAAAATTTAATGTATTTGTCAGATGTTAGAGTCGGAAACAACCAAATTTAGGGATGATAAGTATGAAGTGATAACTCTGCCAGACGGCCAAGATATCCCTCTGGAAGAGACGTGAAGAGAAAATTGATAAAATTTAATAAGAGGCATTACCTTTCTTGAATAGTAGTTGTTCAGATGCAATTTGTATCATCAATTACTTGAACAACTGTTTAGGTGTGAATTAGTTTAAATTGGTAAACTATAATGAATCTAAATTTCAAATGGACAGCAACTGCCTGTTGTAGAAACCTACAAATGTAGAGGACGACATTATCAATTATGTTTAACTCATTACACGTCCTAATTAGATTTATTATTCCTATTAACATCAATTTATTTTAACACTAAATCGTCTATTATTAATATAGGATAGTGAGATAAGATTCCCATATAGCTGTTCAATAAAAATTCTTTCACAATTGCCCTCTGGTATCTCAATGACAGACTTGGCTTATAACGTTAAAAATCAAGGTTTCATACTTACAGTGGACAGAGCTTCTTGTTTAAATATGCAAAAGAAACAAAATTACTCGCACTATTATTCCATATGCTAATCAGTACTACAAGTTAATACTGAATTAAAAGAAAGATAAAAAACAACATCATAAGTAATAAAGATTGATAGGATCAGTTACAATCCAATTGCAATTGAAAAGTGTAGAACAAAATCAGTCCTTCGGTGGGACAGTGGTAAGTCTTACAACGCTAAAATACTGGGTTGGATTCACTGCGGTGGACATAGTAGATAACCCACTGCAGCTTTGATATAAACAAACAAAATCATTATCTTAGTTAAATGGTAATTCTGTGTTATAGAGTCTCATGAACAGGTTGGTACCGTTATTATACATAATTATTTTGGAATTTCGAATTCGGTTAACAGTTCTATCTTAAAGTAAAATGTAAATAATTTGAACAATATTATAATTATTCAACTTCTAAAGTATTTAGCTATTCAAATAAAAAATACTTTCAGCTTCATTCCATATTAATTTATGAATCATCCAAAACGAACCTCGGACAACTTATGACCATTGATTTGTGCACAATGTTTAAGCTAACTTACTAACAGCGACATCCAGTGTCAATTAGCATTACCTCATAAATGAAATTATATTATAATCAAAATATGAGCAGTAAATATAAATTTTCAAAAGAATTAAAAATAAATCTTTATTTCTTTTAGCTAATAAAAACAAAATAATAATTTGGAGAATTATCAGAGCACGTGATTACTTAGCAGCTGCCAACGATTAAAAGAGAGTGACTACAATGTCATAAAAATACATCTAGCCATCTAGCGGTAGTATATGAAACCGTGCCCAATACATCGCCCTGCGCTGCTTCATAGTAAGGTGAGGCCTACTTAGCGTTTTGGCTGCGAATTGGAGTTGTTGGATTTGATCCCGTGACATGTTACTGATCGTGGGTAGGAGTTTCAGCTATAGGTACGTTATAAAACTGACAGTTATTCCTTAATCGGTTGAATGTAGTCCAGAAACGTCGCTAGGTGCTTAGAATATTCGGGACCATAGGCGCGCGAGTTTTCGGCGTTTCAATATTGTATCGGTCATGATTTTCTATTCTGATTTTTCAAGACACCAATTGAGGATTCGAGGCACTGTCAAATAGAATCGGAGCCCCGTGTGTCAGTGCTTAGCGACGCCAATATTGTGGCCAGTTAAAGGGTGGGCTATAGACTGATTGCCCTCTCTCTGGTCATCAGTTCTAAATTAAGGAAGGCTATACCTAAGCGATGGGGTCTCTGACTTTGCCGTTTAATCTATATATCTTACCCATAAGGTGTGGTTAAGGTTGGAAATACTAAATCACATATGTATATTGTATTCTGTCATGCATTGTTGTGGTTTTAGTTCTTTTATTCTTTTTGCCTGACTAAGGGCAACGTCAGTTCACATTCCTTTGTCGTGAAACTAGAACACAATCACTACTTTCTTGTACAACGACAAGAAAAACAGCTCCCCTTAACATTTTTATACGTGATAAAAACTTATGCTTTACTAATTTACACAAAATCGAGTTACATTCTATATAATGTTTCTTAGCGAAACCAATATACAAGTATTCTGATAAATTGCAAACACTTAGAAAACTCACAGAGACCACGAGGTGTGTATAAACAATATAACCTTGAAAGTATTAGCGTTAGAACCAATTATCGGCCGAAAATTGAAATACCATCAAATTAATTAAGAATTTAGATAGGTGTTCAATTAAGAAGAAAATTATATTAATTCCCTATGGCCTTGCTAGAAGAGAGTATTAAAACCCATAAACCTTAATGAAAATTACGAAACTAACAATCTTCCCCTCAGTGGCTCAGAATACATATAATGCTAAAAACCGGGTTGCAATACTATTGGTGGACACTGCACAGATAACTCATTATGTAGCTTTGGGTTTAACAACAAAAAACAAAACTAACAAATTTGCTTCTTTTATAGATCGAAAGAAAATTAAATAATAATTAAAATAGTACTGAAAATTACAAGTATATGATTATTAACTTCAAAACAAATGCTGGTAAATAATGTAACATAGTTTTTAGTTATTTTCCTACAGTTTTAATACTTTTTGTAATTACACACAAATATCATCTGTATAGTTTTTTATTATAGTAAAACTTCAAATAAATAAATAAATTCTAGCGGTTGCTGATAAGCTGAGTCTTTTAACATTTCAGATATAATATTTGCCATTATGTTTGAAAACTGTAAATGAAAAGACGGGTTACTATCCTGTGGTATAAGAACATTTGCCATTATGTTTGGAAACTGTGCATGAAAAGACGGGTTATTGTCCTGTGGTATGAGATGTACCAAACAGAATATATGAAACTAAATATGAGCAAGTAAATCTGTCAGAATTGAAACTAACTTGTTTTTAAAACAACTTTAAAGCAGCAGGAGAATTGAATAGAAACTTTTTGAGTGAATGATCGGATAGTGGACCATTAACTTGAGAAATGTTGATAGAATACAACAGTTGGTATTTCGACGTTTTATTCGTTATCGTTTTTTTAATAACCCAGTTCGACTTTCTTATAAACATTATTTTCACATCATTTAAAGTGGCATGAGATCGTTGTAACTTCGAGTTCGCATGAACGTGCGTAACGTAAGTCCTGTTAAAAAAAACTGCGCTTGTAAAATTTAATAAAAAAGTGAAAGGAAAACTATACAGCATTACTTTTAGTGTGAAAAAACTTGATGTAGAAAGATGAACAGTGGTTTTAAAGGCTACAAAAGCACTTACACAGAACAGCCGTATCAAATATATATATCATTTATTATTCAAATCAATGCCTTTGGCACCTCTAGACTATGTAATTGTTTTAATTCTAGCTATAGCGATTGTTTATTATAAATAGCATTAATAAATAAGCTAAAAAGCTAGAAATAAGATATAATAGAATTTTTTAAAACACATTGAAGCTAACCTGCCACTATCAAGACAATCAAACAAGTTAAAGAATGAACTAATATGTGAACATTTCTGTGTATTGTTCATTTTAACAAGAACATCATTCTTCTTAAAATAACATACATATTCTTACTCTGATTGATGTCTATCTTAACTTACTATCTGTAATTTGAAAAAAAAAACTATAAAATAACTCAAAAATGGAATGGACTCATAATAAGAAGATGATGTCTCTACAATATACTACGAAGTCCCGAAACTATCTATCAATAGAAAAATTATAATTCCCCTCCTCCACAAAAAGAATAAAAATGCTTGGATTTTAGCTAACATCTTTCTAACAGATACTGAACCGACGTACTATAAAAAAATTGAGTTTCCCTCTAGTCCCCACCGTATACCAACAATGGACTTTAAAAGAGATTAAGAAAACATTGCTCGAAAGCAACAACGAGAATTTAAATCGTCAAAACTTGATAATAGTTTTCTTTGAAATTCTACTTTGGATATGGAATCTAACGAGAGCAGAGAAGATCAAATTTTTCCTTACAAAATTATAATATATATTTCCAAGAAAAGAAAATATAAATTATCAGCTAAACGATGCTTTATAGGAACTAAAATGAAAAGTTAGCTGAATTTTTAAGCGCTCAGAAATAAATAACAAATCTGAATGGGACAGAACAATCTGCTCTTCGTAATTCAAAATAAAGCCAGAAATAATTATTCTAAGGCTCATAGAATGACTATGAGTTCCAAATCTCCCAATAAATCAGTTTTTAAAATTCTCATATGTAATTTCCTAACTGCACCATCACATCCCAATTGAAACAGTTTTTAAGAAATATTTGGTTCTACCATATGTTAGCCCTAGTTATAAGTCTGATGATAGTGGACCAACAACCCTAAATGTTCAAGGTTACAACTTAAGTAGATGAGGAGAAGAATTTGGATTTAGTGTATCTGGAGTTTTAGAAAGTATTTGACAAAGCTTGTTAAGATTTATCTCTGAAGGCGTAGGGGATAGGTTGGCTCACTGGATAAAAAACTGGCTAAATGGACGAACGCAGAGAGTTGTTATAAATGGAGTTCAGTCAAAATGGATTAATGTCACAAGTGGGGTACCTCAGGACTCAGTTTGGGACTTTGGTCTATTTGATTTACATCAATAACATAGATAAAATAATCTATAATAATAAAAGAGCGTGTCTGTGTGTGTGTGTGACCACTATAACTCCAACAGGAAGGAATCTAGAAACCTGAGAGTTTGTACACATACTAAGTAGACCCTGAGGGTGTGCGCCTGGGTATTATAACATATCCACGTGCGGCAGCGCGGGTGCATCTTTTTATGAGGCAACGTAGTGAAAATAAAAACACATAGAAAATAATATGGGATCGCCATAACTCCATGAGGATAGAACCTAGAAGCCTAAAATTTTGCACCATACTAAGTGTACCCTGAGGATGTGCACCTGAGTATTATTACTTAAACACGTGCGTGTGCGCGTGCGTATCTTTTTATGAGGCAAGCTAGCAAAAACCACATAGAAAAGAAGTGGTTCTTTATATTACAAATAGAAATCATATACATACAGACAGATACCCGCGTGCGCGGGCGCTTGTATGGACTTTGCGTCTGTATGAGTGTGACCGCCATAGCTTCAAGAGGAAATAACCTAGAAACCTGAAATTTTGCACCCATACTAAGAGGTCTCTGAGTGTGTGCACTTGGGTATTATTACCTATCCATGTGCACGCGCACGTGCACGTATGCATCTTTTTTATAAGGCATCCTAGCGAAAAATAACATAGAAAAGAAGTGTGACCACCATATATCCAAGAAGAAAGAACCTAGAAACCTGAAATTTTGCACCCATACTATTTAATGACGCAAGATAGCGAAAAAACCACAAAGAAAAGAAATGGTTCCTTATATTACAACATCTAATATATAGAAAAGTCAGTGCGTTTTGGTAACAATGTGTTCCAACAATGACTTTTATGTCATGTTGCTTAGCAACAAAAGTATAACTTAATATTCTTGTTAGTCTATGTACTGAAAGTATAAAATGAAATGTAAAGACAATAAACTGGAAAACTATATGTTGGTTTCTTTATTTAGAGTCTCCTTTGATCAAATAGATTGTTTTTTATTAAAACTTTTTGGTGAAAAAACAGAAAATACCTTAATTAAAAAACGATATAAGTTTAAAATTAGATTTTTACTTTCATGATAAATTTTATGCACTTAGCTTTAGGCTAGATTATCTCACACTATGTCTTTACTTTAGGCTTATTTATTAAGTTATTTAAGTCATGCCAACATTCAGTACACCAAAGTTTTTCGATCCCCTTGCAACCCCATCACTAAAATCGTAATGGGCAGATAGTAATCGAACTACTCTATCTGGCATATAGTCATCAATCTAATAACCTGAGCGAAGCCGGGTACTTTCACCAGTGGTCAATAAGTTATTTAAATATGTTGGTGATATTAAGGTTTTGAGTGTTGCTGTTTGTGAAGAGGATGCGGCTTCTATATAAAAATATTTGGATTATTTGGTAAGTTGGACAAGTAAATAGTAGATGACTTTTAATTATAATAAATAAAAGGTAATACATGCGGACGAAAATGTGAATTAGGAGTACAGTTTTGATGGGAATAACCTTAATAGTGTTTTAGAAGAAAAGGATTTAAGTATTCTGGTTTATCAATCTCTTAAGTCATTCAAGCAATGTGCTGTTGCTAGTGGCAGGACAAATAGGATTTAAAGTTGTATCTATAAAAATATTGAATATAAGTCTTAATGGGTTATAATTTCATTGTGTAGGTTATTGTTTAGACCATATTTGGAGTATTATGTTCAGTCTTGAATTCATTGAATTATTGGAAATGGTTCAGAGGAAAGCTACCAGGATGATACCTGTGATTAAAAGGTTGTCATGCGAGAACAGGATAAGATCTTTGAAATCGTTTACTTTTGAAAAGAAATAGATTGGATCTGATTGATGTGTTTCAGACTGTTAATGAACTTGATAGTGTTAATGAAGCATCGTTTTTCGTACTTAATGATGAGAATGTTAGGACGTGTGTACATAAATATCAATTTTTGCAAAGTTCTCGGTTAACATATATTTATTTTCTAACAGAGTGGTTACCCTTTGGAACAGGTTACCTTCAGACGGATTTAATTTAAATTAGTTTAAGGGAACGATTGATATATATTTGAATGAAAAGGACTGGCTTTAAGTATTTTGTTTTCTTTATAAAGTTTAGTTTAATATATGGGACGGCTTAATGGACCAATAGGTCCCTTGTTATCCGTAAGATATATTTATGATACATGTTTAAATACTTCTACCCATTATGAAATCTTGGGCCATGAACTCACTGTAAAAAACAAAAAAAAAAAAAAAAAAACAAGACTTACCTATTTTTGTTAGTTAATATATATATATATATATATATATATATATATATATGATCACATAATTGAAGATTTCATTTTTCATTTGTTTTACATCTGTTAATTCTCTCTCACCCCTCAACTTTATGGAATACCATAAATCCACAAACTAGGTTATCTTCTACGACCTTGTTATTTCAACCTTTAATAGTTTCCCCCTGTAACCTAAGGGAGAAACAAAAGAAAAATGATATTCCATTAAAAAGAACATCTTTGCTCTACTTCACCCGTATTTGAACATCACAATATTACAAAATATGATACACTGACAGATAATGCCCAGTATTCACCTTGAACCACTAGAAGCCCTTCCAATCAAACACCTTAATTCCTCTATCAACAAACATCCTGTTATCACACTTTATACTGATCAAATTTTCAAAAGAAACAACCTTTTTAATTATTTCTCTCTATAATTATATATATATATTGTTTGTTAGTTGTTAGGCACAAAAACACGCAATGGGCTGTGCTATATCCATGGTGTGTATCATCATAAGCCTTCAAGTTCATCTCTGAGTTAACGGGGTAGGTGTACAGGATGATTATGAAAAAACGTTTCGCAGTTCAGCGCGTCATATCTCTGAAAGGAAGGTAAAATTGCATAGGGATAAAAAGTGTATCATGTGGATGTAAATGTTATAGTTGCCACATGTTGCCAACAGGGTCGCCTCTGTGGTTTCTTTTACAGCCTTTCACTGGTATAAATGGGCTTGCAGATCGCAGCGTTGCTCATTCAATCAACACGAAACTGACTAGAGTACAGAGAGAGATAAGTTAGTGAAATGCTATTACACCAAAGGATGCAATGCTGAAGTAACTCTCAGGGACTACTCTCGAGTGCATAATATCCACAGAGGGTCTTATTCCATTTTTGCTCCGCACAATTTCATAAACAATTTGCAGAAATAAATTTCACTGTTGATGATCAACGTTGAGACAGACCACCGACAATTACTGAAACTGTAGCAGAACAAGTCAGAACAAGTGCAAATGGATGCATCAGTACACGTTATGTTGCTCGTTTTATGGATTTGCCAATTTTGACTCTTCGTAAAGCTCTTTGGTCAACTTTGCAATTCTTTCCTCACAAGCTGTATCATGTTCAAGCATTGAAGGAAGCGGATTTAACTTGATGTGTTGATTTTGCTTTGCAGTTATTAGCAAGACGAAAATCGATAATCATTGGCCTACCGCTCTCTTATGAACTGATAAAGTACACTTTACCCTTTTTTAAAATGCAAACACGAGTAACTGTATTATCATGTCCGAAACCAAACCACGCCTAATAGTTCCTACATCCACCATGATGCTAAGAAAATGGTTTGGTTTTTAAAGCTTACTTTATTATTGGATCGTAATTTTTTGACGTTTGTTCCAATGACATGGACTTCAAACCTACACAGTCAATGTTCCACAGTCCCATTTAAAGCTCACAACTTGTATGATTCCAGTGCATCACCAATGAAATGTGATGGACACTACGGTTTTTATGCAGGATGTGGCTCCTCCACAAATTAGTAAACAGCCGAAACACATCTTGCGGGAGCACTTTCAGGGCAAAATTATTTCACGTCACTTTCGTTGTGAATGGCCACCTCATTCATCAGATTTAACACCAGTCATGGAAAGCCTCTCAGAGTTTCAGACCTCAAGGGTGCAATTATCCTGGAAGTGGCCAGCATACCAGATGAAATTCGTGTTGTTTGGGTAATGTACGTTGTCACACGGATAAAATGCATTCTGTACGCTGGGGGAGAACATTTCGAACAGTTTCTGTGATTGATCATACATTAGGCCATTGTGATGTCCCTGGTGCTAACATAAGGCTACTTTGGCGTTGCATCTGCATGATATCCTTAGCAGCCCCGCGCAATTTTACCCTTCTATGCCATATTTTGTGACATATGACGCGCTGAACTGCGAAATATTTTATATTCATCCTTTATATATATGTATATATGTGTGTGTTACTGCAACAGTATTCTGCAGACAGTGCAGACTTAAAGCCAACGAAACGCCACTGCACAGTTTTTTTATATCCCATTCTTAGCAGTTTTGTATTTTATTTATTACCAAAATGTATTTATTACATCCAGAACATTAAACACCAGTATCATTAATATTGTATTTAAAAAAACAACAACAAAAACAGGCAGACCTTATTGGGTGACGACTAACTCGCATGTTTTCACTGTTTAAGGTGTTAACTGGCGAAATATGTACAATTCTAAACAATCTGAAGTCTCTGAATTCTAAAGCACTTTCTCATTTACAGTTAGGTGTATCTTAAATTCTGAACACTTAGATAAGATTAAATATAACTATTCTAGACAGTCAAAACACGATAGCATTATCTTTTTATCTGCAATTAGATTATTCCACAAAGATGAGATTATGATTATGGATAAATAGCGATACTTTATATTAGTACGTACAGCTTGTTCAATTCACTCTATGGTCATAGAATCATTTCAGACTTCGTACAAAAGCTGAAAATAAATGAATTCATACTTTTACTTCAACCTTTTATGCTTAAAATTCAAAACTCGAACTTTCTAGATATTATAAATATTTTTCAAAATATAGGCATGACTGAAGCAAGATTTTCTTTTTGTTAATGATTTTTGTTTTATTAATGTTCTCCATTTTCATGTCAATAAGCACTTTTTCCTTTTTAGTTTTTAACATCAATTTAAAGTATGTCTATTATATTCGATATTCAAAACATTATAATTAGATCAATAGCAAGCTGACTTTTACTGTGCTTTAAAGCATATTTCTTTCGTGTTACAATTATTTCAAATCTTTCACACTCTTTCATGGATGTAGAAAATCTAAGAACGAAAATTATATCGATTATAATATAAAGCAGAGTCACAATATTTATATTGGTAAATTGTTAGGGCACTCGACTCGTAATCTGAGGGTTGCGGGTTTAAATCCCCGTGAACGAACATGCTCCCCTTTCAGCAGTAAAGGTTTTATAATGTGACGTCAATCCCGCTATTCGTTGGTAAAACATTAGCCCAGGAGTTGGCGGTAGGTGGTGTTGATTAGCTGCCTTCCCCCTAGTCTATCACGGCAAAATTAGAGATGGCTAGCGCAGATAGCCCTCTTGAAACTTTGTGCGAGATTCAAAACAAACCAATTGTTATTTCAGAAACCCTTAAAACTTACTACAGTTAACAACTTTTGATGTATCATAACTTTGATTTACAGTTCCCAGTTACCATAAAAAAATTATTGTAGTAAGTGGGCAATGACTGGCTTACTAAACAAATTCATCCTTTCATCACATTCTGGTAACAGGAAAGTGAAAACATTCTCTATGCGCGTGAGTGCATATATCCATCTGTACAGCATGGATCACGTGCTCGTCTAACAGCCGCCCTAACAACAAGGAATTTGATAAAATATTTTTCAAACTGACAAGCTAGATAAAGTGATATAAGAAATACTTATACGCCATGTAACTTGAACTTAATCAGTAAGAAATTAAAACAAGTACACAAGGTTTCCAGAGTTAATTACATTTAACTTTTTGAAACTTGACAGATCGTTAGTTTTTTATAGACTTACATGAACTTAAAATTTTAGATTGATGTGTTTACATGAATTAGAATAAAGTAATACGCTGTGTCATTAGAAATATATTTTAAAGAATGTTTGCACTGTATAAGGCACAGATACAATTAAAATTGTATTACTTAAATCTCAGTTCCTACAGTTTTCTGTATATCAGTATTTATCATATTTTACACGGCTGTACTTGTGGACACCTTATTGAATGTTAGGTGTTTGAGGTTGAAATTTTAAAGGTTGATCACCATTTCAATGTAAACATACAACACAACAAATATTTTACCTTCAAGGACAAAATATTCAGAAATTACCTTCAGTGCTTTCGACAACAAAATGAGAAACTGGTTTAAAAGCCCAAGGAGAAATAATTTACTCAAGCTTTTAGTACACTTAATATTTTTATTAATCGTACACTATGTATTGTTCTAGGCAGATGACAACAGTATAACAACTACTTTAGTCATGGGATTACTCTCCAATGAATAAATATTTTTACATTAGTCGTTGTAAGCCTGTAAGGGTTTTATACATGAATGATTGAGGCAAGCCAAATTAGGCTCAACTGTGTCTTGTTTAACTAAGTCATTCCATCTTTACCAGGACTGACTTCCTTTTTTTTTCTATTTTGGCTTCTACTTATAAATATCAAACGATCAAGTGGTTTATAAGTTTTCTAAGTTATCTGGTTTGGTAAATTTGAAATGCTACAGTCACACATCACTTAGTTTTTGCACAGTGTTTAAAACAGATTAAATATCAAACAGCACCGCCTCTGGCGTTCAATGTCAATACTGTTGCTTTATACCAATATATAACACAAACACTTATCTGTAAGCTATGGAATTACAGCCATACAGGGCATAATTATTTAATTTAAAAATAGGATGAAATCAAAACCTTCATTTTGTTGTCTTGTATATTTAAAATATTAATAAAAGATTAGATGAAAAATAAACAAATCTGAAAGAAAACGTCAGAAGCATGGTTTTGCGTCGTGACACAGTAGAGTACATAGCCCAGAAAGTTTTTATTAAAATTTATCATAATCACGAGCGTGAAATCAATAAGTTTATTTATTACAAACAAAAATTACTGTTAGGCCTACAAGTTCAAACCAACCGATACTCATAGGTAGTATCAACCATGCTTTGTGTGAAAATATTTTTTAATTTACTATATGCTTTGCTTCATTAACGAGGAGGAAAACAAGAATAAGAAATGAAATATTAACAGTTTAGGACTAGATGTTCGTCATTATCTATCAACAAATGGTATTTGTTTTATTTTTGCATGTGACTTCAGAGTATTTAGCTCTGAAGAGAAACATAAGCACGGTGACATTTAACTGATTGGATTAGCTGTGTCTATACCCCAGATTTTCCACAAAATGTATTCCTGTCAAAAAATCAACAGTAGCCTTACTCCAACCTTTATTTCAATTTGGCTGGTTTCAATATTCAGACCGATGCTTCAACTAACGTTTTTTAACGGGTATAATTTCGTCTAGAATGATAAATCTTAATTTAGTTACAAGATAAAGAGAAAAAACAAAAAATGCATCCAGTCACAATTAGTTTAACGCAAAAAAAAAAAAATAAGTTTAAGACGCAATAACTTAACGGCCGAATCAGAAACCAAAATGTTCAGACATAGCCTTCCAAACTCAATCAATCAGCACCGTCTGCTGCTTACAAGGATACTCTTTACGGAATAGGGAAATTGACTGCCACATTCACAAAGCGCCAAGAGTTGAAACTGCTGAGAATGTACAGTCGCTTATCACAGGATCGAAACTTGTTTTCCGATACGCAATCAATGCACAATCAGTCGACTACCCCCGCACTGAGTTGAGTATACTCCCTAATGTAATGTAATTATCTGTTCCATGATCAAAATGTTTATCTAGGCTAGTTTGTTTAGTCA
This sequence comes from Limulus polyphemus, assembly GCF_000517525.1. Taxonomy (NCBI): domain Eukaryota; kingdom Metazoa; phylum Arthropoda; class Merostomata; order Xiphosura; family Limulidae; genus Limulus; species Limulus polyphemus. Next base: position 721,070 of record NW_013665617.1, read on the forward strand.
AAGAAATCTTAATAAGGATAACTGCTTGCAAAACAGAATCAGAAAAAACCTCAAAACATGAATTTTTTAATCCTCACCATTTATTTCACTTAAAAGTTATTCCACGAAGTTATCAAGCTTGTTCTCAGAAAATTGTTTGTTTGAAGTTAAGCACAAAGCTACACCATGGGCTATCTGTATTCTGCCCACCACGGGTATCGAAAACCGGTTTCTGGCATTGTAAGTCCGCAGACACACCGCTGTGCTACTGGGAGGTTTCTCAGGAAATTCATTGTGTCAGACAATATTCTTTTATGTTCTTAATTTTCCGTCCTCTAAGGATATATAGCCAAATCGTTTAGTAACCATTTCCTAACTCTTAATTTAATCTCTCACATAGCAGTTTCATACTTCTTTGGTACTTTGTTAATATAATACCCCTCACCCGGTGGCTTAGCGGTAAGTTTAAATACTTACAACGCTAAAACGTCGGGTTTAGGGTTTCGATACCCTTGTTGGGCAGAGCACAGATAGTCTATTGTGTTGTTTTGTACTTAACAACAAACAAACAAAAAAGCAAATATCGTAGAGTATTATGTTTTCTCGACATTGTGTCGTGACTGTTTCTGAAAAAGAATATGGTTGGCATATACTTCTAATACAAAATGATATGATTTATTTATTCTTTAAATATCTTATAATAACTATTCATTATTGATATATACGGCCGAAAATATCGTAAATAGCGAAAATATTCAAATGGTGAAAGAATATATTGTAATCCTAATATAGTTAATTAGATATACTGATGCCCAGATTGATTTACAGTTTAACTCTACGTACAAAGCTTACTCTGACCAGAAGTTATTATTATTTAACGCTTTAAGATATACGTAATCACATTATATAGCTACAAAATCATCAGTTTATTAGATCCGAGCAACTGTGCAATTTACATACAGAATGAAAAATAACGGTCTTAATCTCTGAGCAAATTCGTCTATTATTGTTATTCGATCTTCATTCCAAGCTTTGTTACGATAAGTCTGTTTTGCAGATAATCTCCTATTCACCTTCGTGTGAATTCCATAATCCCATAACTATATTATCTATATTTTCAGTTACATTATCATGATTTATGGTTTATAAATCCTTTACGAAATCTAAAAATATTGTATTAATAACGTTTTCTTCGTTTAATTTGCTATTAACCCTCTACTATAACTGAGAACAAACATTTTGCTCTATACTATATATATATGTATATTTATTAAAATTTTGCAGAATATTTGTATCGTGGTTATTTATAGTCTTACTAGTACACACATTTACTCCTGTTGTCCAATAAATCGTATATCCAAATTTACATCCGTTTTAGTATGTTAAGTTAATTAAAGCTATTTTTAAGTCGGCAGGATTTAGCAAGATTTTTTTTCAAATTTCCTACATATATCGTGCTAATAAATTGACAAAAGCTTGATTATAGTGTTCCATTTCACACGCGCACACACACATATATTATCACGATCTGTCTATATATTTTAAGGGATCAATTTGCATAGGATTTGGTACAATGATACTTTGTTATAGGTCCCATACATATATATTTACAGAAATATGGGTTATGCCAATTTTCAGTCATTTTAGAGAGGTCAAAAATTAGATAAACACACAACTTTAGGTCAATTACTTAGCTTTGTTTCGACCAATTTACATGAAATTTGGTACAAAGATATTTTTATACAGACAACACACGCTGACAAGAAAATTTTTCGATATTCCTATTTTTAGTAATTATAGGGGGGTCAAGATATCACAAAAAGCATAATTTTAGGGGGTTCGACAATTGTTCCGCCGTATTTCGGCCAATTTTCATGGGATTTGGTACAAAGACACTTTTCTACAGGTCCTAAATTGAGATATAGACAGTTTTAGAATATTTGTCTTTTGCTCAATTTTTCAGAAAGGAAAGCACAATTTTGGGTTTTCGCGAACTTTTCATGTGTTCGTCAACCAACTTACATGACATCTGATACAAACATACCTTCTTGCAGGTCCCGAGATGTGATATAAACGGTTTTCTATTTTTCTATGTTTTTCATGATTTTCTGGTGTTAAAATTGGCCATGTAGGATTGCGTGGTGGCGACATTTTGCATTCGTCCGTGAATATTGACCTCTTTAATTTTGATTGTTTTTCTCCTCCTGTATGGTTTCACTCTGAGGAAACTCTTATTATTAGTATCCAACCACACTCAGTCAACAGTAGCTTTACGAAGTTACACCGCTAAAATCCAGGGTTCGATTCCCTGCGTTGGACAGAGCGCATTTATCTCATTGTGCAGCTTTGCTCCAAAACAAACGAGCTTTTATATCAATATTTATTATGTCTCCAATTATGACTACATTTTTAATGTGTTCTTGCTATTTAGGTCATATTTTTACATTATAAATAAGCTCCACTACATACTCTATGCTATCGAAATACCTGGCGTTCTATTAACTTGATATAGTTTAAAATGTTGAGATTCTGCTTGATATACCTCATCTTAGTAATATCGAAATTAATTTTTTCCACAGAATAATAATAAACCTCATTATTCGTCACTAGTTTTGCTACATTTATAAATTATGAAACTATATTTATAATATAAATTTCATATTTAACTCTACTATGGTTAAAATATTTCAATACATTAATGTATGATTTGAAATCGCCAACAGCTCACTCTAACCATTTCTTAAACCTCTATTGTTAACATATATAGGAAAGAAAGCTGGTCAATAATACTGAACACCTACAATTGTACCGCTCTTGTCTGCTCGAATAGTGGGATTTGACCGTCACTCCCATAGCGCAGCTAAAGCCCCAGAGTATGAAGCGTATTTTTGGGGAAACAAGAAACAAATCATGAATATCCCGTATTGGCAGTCCTCTAGATAGGCCACGACGGGTCCAAATAATTGTTTAACAAACAATCTAAGATTAGGTTTCAGTATATATATTTTTCTCTAAACCCAAAATATATATCTAATTTTTACTTTAGCGCTATTTATCATATTTATTTCATAATAAACTCAATATCCATATTCTTTACAGAACGTTTGCCATCCTGACTTCGTGCAAAACATTCTTTTATGTCTCGCAGTACGTCAGTAGTAAGTCTACGGACATGAAATGCTAAAATTTAGGGTTCCATTCCCCTTGGTGGACAGAGCGCAGGTAACTAATTGAGTAACCAAACCTTTCTTTTACGAACAATATTTACACTCACGGAACTTCTTTATTCAATTTCGCCAGATTTTCATTTATATGTATTTTTTCCCGTGTCCTTGACCCTAAGTAATTCAGGTGGTAGTGTTATAATTTTATTTATTTTTTATAATTTACTTATTAAGTTCTTATTTCATGGCTAGGTGTTTAGGGCGATTGACTGACACATTCACTACTTGCTCTGGTTTCAATACTCAAATACTATGTTATGTTGAGAATGGATTTTATGATAATACTTATATTTTCAGCGAACGGTATAGGTGGCTTGGCATAGCTAGATGTTTAGGGCTCTCTACTCGTAATCTGTGGGTCGCGGGTTCCAATCCCTGTCCCACCAAACATGCTCGCCCATTTAACAGATTAGCTCAAGAATTGGCAGTGGGTGGTGATGACTAGCTGCCTTCCCTCTGGTCTTTCATTGCAAAATTAGGAACGGCTAGCGCAGATAGCCCTCGTGTAGCTTTGCGCGAAATTTAACACAAACCACGCCACTATTGGAATCACTTTTATTATGAAGTTAGTGTTTCTCCAATATTGTTCTATGTCACTCCTGTCATCTCCCGTTAGATCAGTGGTAAGTATGCTAAAATATAAAGTTCGATTCCCGCGGCGGACGGAGTGCATTATGTATCTTTGTGCTAATCTCGCCCCCCTCAAATTACTCATCAAGTTAGCTTTGTCTGATACTTCTTTTTCGTAAATTTAATGTGTTTAATTTACTCTCCTCAGCAGTATTTCTGATTGTTTCCTTCTACTCTTTTCAATATTCCATTTTTTTATTTCCACTGTGGTTGGGTTTCCTGTGGTAAGGGCGTATGAGCTTAGATTGTTATCATTTGTATTCTCTCAAGATTTAGCACCTCTGAAACTTTTCTTCTTTTTGATATTATTTTACTGTATGATGCTTCGGACAATTTTGTGCAGTTAGCTTATCATTTTTCTTCACTAAGTCAAAGTAATAATATTTCTTCCTGTCCTCCAATGGCACAGCGGGATGTCTGCGGACTTACAACGCTAGAAACCGGGTTTAGATACCCGTGGTGGGCAGAGCACAGATAGCCCAATGTGTAGTTTTGTGCTTAACTACAAACAAACAAATATATGTTTTCCTAACGAACAGCTTATAAAACTTATGTCCCAACTTCACCACTTGAAATATTTTAAATGTGGTGGCTAAGATATTTTCCTGTGTTTGCTGGTTTAGTGGCCCAAATATGACATAATTATCAGGTTCCCCAGAATGTGATTCGAAAGGTTAACAGTTTGCATCAGTTGCCATAAAAACGCACACCGCACTTTGGGTGCGATTTAACAGGATTAAATTCTACGATTTAATCAGACAAGAGTTGACAGTGGATGTTATAAACTAGCTTCCTTAGCTCTAATCTATCACCTCATAATTAGGAAAGGATATACACAGTTGTTCGTTGTGGAGATTTTCAAAAAAATATGAAACAAACTCTGCTGATTTAATGTAGGTGCTTACTCAGGGGCCAAAACGTTTTCTTAGGCTTTAATTTTTCGTATAGTAATTTAATGTAGTTGTTTTTTCGATTAATTGGATATATTTTTAGCCTTGCTTTTCAATATAGATTACAACGCTAGAAACCGGGTTTCTATACCCGTGGTGGACAGATCACAGATAGCCCATTGTGTAGCTTTGTGCATAATTACAAACAAACAATCTATATATATATATATATATATATATATATGTTTGTTCGATGCTCAATATATATATTACTATTCTTCCTGTTACAGTGTAGCTATTTGTTTGGTGATCAAGACATTTTCCTAGCCTTTCTGATTAAATGTTTCTCTTTTTTGATTGCTCAGATATTTTTCTTTGGAATTTTGTCTTCTTAAAAATCTTTGATGGTTGGTTCATTTAATGAAGCTCTTTGATTGTTCAGATATTTTAGGCTTATTTTTAATGTAAATCTTTGTTCGACGAACAAGATATTTTCCCATCTAATTATTTGAATGTAATACATTGCTCAGTGATCAAGATACCTTTTGATACAAAGTAATAATTTCTCCAAATTTCTTGATTTAAAGTAGTTCTTTCTTCGTTTGCTAAACTGTGTTTGTTAAATATTTTTACAGGTATTTGTTCTATGGGTAAAGCAGTTTATACTTTCTCATTTAATATAGATCTTTGTTTAATGATCAAAATGTTTTTCTAGGTTTAATGATTTTGATAGATATCTTTATTCGATAGTTAAGATATTTCTACAGGATCGCTGATTTCATGTTGTTCTTTGCTTTGATTAAGATACTCGGATATTATTTCAGTTTTTATGTATTTTTCATTGTTCAATAGTTAAGATATTTTCTTGAACTTGCATTTTAAGGTATACCTTGATTATATAGAAAAGATAAGTTCCTATGCTTGTTACTTCTTTTAGTCTGGTTCTTAATTTTAATCTTTGCTTGATATTTATTACATTTTCCTGGGCTTGTTCATTTAATGTACATGTTTGTTCGATACTAAATATATTTTAATTTTCTTTCTGATCTAATTTAGTTCTTTATTTGATAGCTGAGATATGTTTTAAGGTTTTGTTATTTAATATAGCTCTGTGTTCGGTCATGAATATGTTTTCCTAGGATTGCACCATGATGAAGGTATTTTCTTTAAGTTTCAGTATTCTTCTTCCTTGGCTGACCGAACTGTTATATCTCTTTAAAACGTGTCTAGTAACACTTGAAATGGTGACGGACTGTATACTTGAGTATTTCTCAATTGAAACATAGAAGCGTTTGGTGATTGAACCTGTATATATTTACTGGGAAACAAGACAAATATGCCATATGCTCTTAGCAGCAACCACAAGCTCAAGAGTATTCCGTAGAAATTCAACTTCTCTAAGTTTGCAAGATAAGATTCAAACGCGAAAAACATTTTACAGCATAACACCACACAACTACCCTGTAGGGATGAAAAATTGTATACAAAATACCTTATACCTGTAGTGAAACAGGTAGAGAAAGACAAGTCAGTATCAACAAACAGATGTGGCTCATAAAACCACGGTCTTCGCCATAGCAGAACTTTCAATCTTTGCAAATCATCAGATGATCAGGAATTCCATTTCCGCGACTGACAGCACATCAGAGTAGAAACTGTACCAGTCATAAATAAACAGAGATCAACGTACAAGATACTCATTCTCCGTCAGCATCATCAGTTCAGTTTCAATGAGTTTTTGCATTCTTAGATAACATTCTAAAAGAAATGTTGCTACCCTAACTATAACCAATCACTAATACAAGAGTTTACATTGTAATATAACATGAGTACGACAAGTAAAAAAAAAAAAACATTATTATGTAAATTTGTGTATACAATCTCAGTAGTAAAAACCTTCTTCATTTTAGAGAAAACCTATTTTAACTTGCAGAAAGTAAATTTAAAAGTTAAAAATTCACAAATGTGTAATTCGTTATTGGTATTTTATCAATAAATCTTGAATGTTGCACATAATCCTTTTTCAGTTTATATACTACGATATCTTTATAATACTTGTTTCAACAACTTGTTGGTTTATTTGTGTATTTATATAATTACTGAATTTCTTAATTTTAAAATTTATTCATAGAAATACAAATGACCTAGCAAGTTTATGAATATTTAATGGATAGTTTTTACAGAATCTAGAAAGAGAATGCGGTACTATCATTAATGAGATATTTTTTACTCAATCTACATTAATAATATGAAAACGCGTAGGCTGTATTATCGGGAGTTGTTTACTTTTAATTAGTAATATAATGGTAATTTAAGGTATATGTACAACCAAATAAATGTTAAATAATAACTATATTAGAATATGGAAATGAATAAAAACCCTATAAAAACCCCTATAACCCGAACCTAGTTTGCCCCTGAAGGAGAAATGTCCACCTTTCGAAATCGCTCGAGTTATAAGGTTTTTTATTCATATCTATCAAGACTTCTAGAACCTACGTGTTTTTCTACCATCATGAATATATTAGAATTTGTATATCCTAATAAGTCATAGTTTATTAGTCGAGCTTATGTTTTAAATTAAAGAATAAATTGTTTAGTTGAAACAGTTATTTCGCTCAAAAGCCAATAGGCTTTCTTCATCCACTAGTAAAATTATTTGGTTTAGTATACCAAAATTATAATTTCTTACGTAATTGCACATTTCATAATTTTATTCATAGAAAATATTATAACATTG
>NW_013665617.1:728563-731589 GCF_000517525.1 Limulus polyphemus
TATTCGTCGGTAAAAAAGTAGCCCAAGAGTTAGCGGTGGGTGGTGATGATTAGCTGCCTTCCCTCTAGTCTTACACTGCTAGATTAGGAACGGCTAGCGCAGATAGCCCTCATGTAGCTTTGCGCGAAATTAGAAAAACAAACAAATGCAACCCTATAATTACCTATGGGGGACCTCATCAGGTTTCCAAACACATTCTTATCCTATTAGTAGTTTTATTGATAGCATGGCCCTTAATAACCCATGAATAAGAGGAAAATGTAAAGAAAAACATTAATTCCTCTTCCAGTAACGATGTCCAGTATTACAATCTAAGGGACTAAGCATAACTATATTGAGCTCTGTTCTAGACTTTGATCTTGCCATATAATGTAGTGAAACCCCCATTTGTTTTTAGCTTAAGTTTCTTTCTAACTTAATCTATTAACTTTTTATTGCCTATTTGTAACTACATAACTCAGATTTGAAATTTTCGAAATGCAAAAATTATGTTTCACACTTTGATTAATTAACTTGCAAATTTGCATTGTTTTTTTAAATGTTTCTACCTTAAGTTTCTCACATAGGCCCAGTAAAACTCCACAGGATGTGGACTTACACGGTCCCGAGCTAGAACAGAAAGAGACACGAAGCAGTAAAAACAAAGTAATGTTTGAGAGTTTATTTTTTCCACGTACAAAATGCAAATATATATAAATGTCATTGACATTAGAATAATCTTGAATCTTTAGGTTTCACTGACTATGGAGAAAAAGCTATTTATATAAAGTTTCAATCTCACTCTCTTTTTGCTGCTTTCAAATGAGTACAACTCATTTCTCGAGTCTCTGAACTGTTGCTTAGAGCCTTTCTCGGTGATAGATAAAATGGATATTGTTTTGTATTTGTTTTATCATATTATTAGTGACACATACAGTTAAAGCCCTTAATGAATCAAATGTAAGTGTCTAGGCCTACAAATGTTTCTAAGTTCCGTTACTTACCTTGCCAAATTTACGATAAAAACTAGGAACATAACTTGAGCACCATGATCGTTTTAAGATATGTGGAAGTCTTACATTTCAAGTAAAACTAGAACACTACAGTAAAGATTCAATACTTTGACACATCAAATGAATTTTGAACTCATTTATAGCAAGTTATCAAGAATAAGAAAGTCAAAGTTCTGCGTTCGAATCTCGATTTGCATAATTTTTCGCACTTACGGCAACAAAAATTTAAAAAGCATAGAACCAGAGAAATAACTGAAATAACTCTAATCATTTAAATTCAGAAAATATTGGGGAAAACGCCCTTCTACCATGCAAGATGAGATGAAATATGAGCTTCGTTTGTCTTTTAGTAGATATAATTACAGGATGTGATTGGATATGAATCCTTTCTCTCATAACATAATGTGAATTCTAACAACCACACTACATCGAATATGACATTCCTACACCTATTGTGATCCTTGTGACAATGCTACAAATAACCAAATCATACGCATTGGCCACTTCTTTATAATAATGAAACGCACTAATAAGCTATAGAATCGACCTCTTACCCAAATAGATCTAATTATAAAAGTTAATAAATTGATCGTTTTCCCTTAAATCATAGACACGCTCTTTTATAACTAATCGTGTCAATTCAATGATTCTAGTAACATACAGATATATAAGTTAAGTAACTTATTAAGAGTAAAAAACACAAAACAACGTTTTTTGGCACAATGAAAGGTAAAATATTCATTATAGGTTCCAGTCGAGTAGTTTCGGTAACACAGTTACTATCATCACGGCTAGTGTGTTACCGAAAATAGTTGGCTGTAACCTATAATAAATATTTTACCTTTGATTGTGCCAAGAAAAACGTCGTTTTTTTTGTGTTTTCTACTCTTAATACATTAGCACAACGTGCCTGAAAATAAAATATCAAAAAACTTCTACTAACTCAAATGACACATATTAAGTGCAGAAAACTTACCCTCAAATATCGTATAGAAAAAATAATTCAGTTTAAAATTACCAAGCTTTTGCCTAATTCTTACGTGTACTCTGTAAATGACACAAACAGCTCCAATCAACAAATATCAAACTCTAGTAGTGAGTTAGCTATTTTACACTAGGAACATCTATTTAGTATAGACAGCATATGTCAGTCAATAATATGACATGTGTACTTTCCTATACACTTCAACGTTCTAGGGACTGGACTAAATGTCATTGTATTGAGTATATATTACAACATTTACACGACATTAACCCCTACCGATAAAAGAGAAAATAATATTCAAAGTGACTGAAGGAGTTGATGATGGTGAAATAAAACCAGGTATGGATATTAAAGCAGAGCAGGAGAAAGACCAAGATTTGAAGCCAATAATTGATTTTATAAAAGCAAGTTTTTTGCGCCCTGCTTGGGAGAAGGTGTCTAGCTTAAGCCCTGTGACAAAGAACTATTGAGCACAATGGGACCATATGAAGCTTGAATATGGTATTCTTCTCTGGAAATGGGAAACTGCAGATGGGAAAGTGACGACCTGGCAAACGGTTATACCGAGAAAGTTACGAGAAGTTGTGATGCATCAATCCCATGATAGTTTAACAGGAGGACATCTCGGAGTTAAGAAGACATTGAGTCACCTGCGGCAGAGATTTTACTGGATAGATTTGAGGCAAGATGTGGAAGAATGGTGCAGGACCTGCAGTACATGTTGTGCTAAAAGGGGACCCAAGCATAAGGGATGTGCTCAAATGAAGTTATATCAAGTTGGCGCACCAATGGAAAGAGTAACCGTTGACATTGCTGGTCCTTTTCCCCAAACTCGTGCTGGAAACATGTACATTTGTGTGGTTTGATGGATTATTTCACCAAATGGCCTGAAGCATATGCAATACCAAATCAGGAAGCTACAATGTAGCTTCAGCTATTACTGATTTCTTCTTCAGGTTCGGTATACCATGCGAACTGCTTTCGGATTAAGGCCGTAACTTTGAATCAGCTGTATTCCATGAATGCTGCAAGTTGTTTGGCATACGAAA
>NW_013665617.1:732081-738053 GCF_000517525.1 Limulus polyphemus
AACGGAACAAATGATGCTACTGAAGATGTGTCACCTGAAAAAGCCACTGTTGAAGAAGAAACTACCCGGTTTTGAGAAGGGAAACAGTGAAGCCCTTAATGAAGTTACTACCACTGATGTGACTGTTACCAATAATAGGACATTTCCTGATGGTGTAGATGAACCCCATGTGAAGCAGAAGCTAATGAGATGGAAACCAGTACGGAAGAAAATAAGTCCCGTAAAGTTAAGAGACCTTGTTGAATTTTAATTTTGTGTTTGTAAATTCTGTACATTTAATCAAGTTATTGTTAATTATCTATTGGTTTAATGTAAGTAGCTATTGTTCGGAACGAACAATACTAAGGAAGGGGCTGTGTTAAGACAGCGGAGGTCACGTGACGCTGGTAATATGTGATAAGTGTCTAAAGGTTCATGAAGAGGCGAGTGCATTCTAGACGCCCCCTATTCTTGTATATAAGCGCGGCAAATAAAGCGAGATAATTAATTGGATAGCAGACAGAGAGATAGGGAGACAAATAATCGAGTCAAGTCGTAAGTAATGTGCGTGAATCGTTGTGAATTATAGCGTGTGCTTAAGTTAAAGTGATGGTGAAAATTAATTGTGTTGCAAAGTTGTATTGAGAAAAAATAAACTAGTTTTATTTAAGAAAGTACTTGTATCGCTGAAGTTCTTCGGAAAGAATTTTTACGGAAAATTAACAAACGAACAGAGACGTAACAATACCAATCAGTGCTTAATTTTTGGTCTGTTACTTAAATGTGTTGACACTTACCACACTGCTTGACTCCTAAGTAAGGTCAAACCATCTTCATTATGTATGCTGGAGTCAAGCACTATTGTATGCAAAATCTTGGAAATCCTGTTAAATAACACTTAGGTAGAATATCACACAAAATCAATTTAATTTACAAAATTTCCCAACAAACCTGTGCATTACTTTAAGACAACTAGGAAAATTTAGAAGGTCCTAGTGGCATGACGCAATAATAGAACAAGCACCAATCCACAACAATTGAACTACACAACCTATGATTCGTACACAGTTACGTAAACAATCCTGCGATAAATTATAGCTTTTAAAAATAACAAACTTTAACACTGGTGCTATACTTAACCCATATAAATCATAATATCCATATGAAACTTAATCAGTCATGTGTATCTAACAGTCTGTTCAAATCGAATTTTTTTTATTATAACTGTTAACACCATCAACCCACATATTTTCAGAAAAAAACAAGATGATATGTGGTTTAAATCAGTAGTACCTAACTATTAATTTGCCCATTCTAAAATATTCGTGAATTGAAAAACCAATATACTACTGTGATTGTAAGAAAGCTTTTTTACTGCAAAGATGGATTACAATGGTTACTGTAGCAGTGTAGTTTGCAATGCGAGTTACTTTTGCCTTAAACCAGTGATAGCAATATTTATACGCAACTCATAAGCTACACAATTATTTGTCATTGTGTTATTTGTTTAGTACAATACTTCATACTCTGAATAAGTGAAAAAAAAATGACATTGTACACAAACACAAAGTATTGGTATTACTGCTTCTCTTGCGCACGTGTTTAATGCCAAAATGAAATCGTCTAGACTGCTGAAAAGTTCTAATTTATTTAATATTTGTGAAATCTAGTTTTGGTTTCGAATGTAGTAAGTTACAAATGGTGTCATAAACCTCCGTAAAATGTCATAATTCAATTTAAAATACAAACAAAATGTTGTCTATGTTAGGAAGTAGTAATGAAACTTTCCAAAAAATGCATCAGAATATATATATATTCAAATTGGAAGAAAAGTTTCAACGAGTAGTGGATTTGTAATTTGTTTAATATAAATTAAATCAATGAAAATTAGGTATGTAAAGTTCGTATTCTAGTCCTAAAAACTTGTAACACAAAAATGTTAACACTGTTCTTCTTTCATTTGATGTTCGAAAAAGCGAGCTAGCGAAAACGGATATCCATTTTTATACAATTGAACATTACAGCCAGCTGTTTCACATGTCCATTAAACTTTGTCGAATGTCCGAAATGCGTCAGATTTCAAAAACTCTAATAAAATATTAGTTCAAAGCAAGAATACAGTCGCTGATTAGTCTGTACTTTGTAGTTTTTTTAAATCTATTTTTTAATTGATTGTTTTCACGTTGGCGCAGATGGTAGCTCTTGTTTTAATGGGCTTTATATATTCTTATTTCACAGAAGGTGCTGTCAAAAGTCTATCATTGGCAAAAATATAATTCAGAGCATTTGGAAATATTTGACGTTTTCTAACCCACGGAAAGTCCATGGTGATATATTTCTTATTTTTCCAAAAATAAAATTGTTCTTTGGAAAGTCATTCTTTTTCTTTTACTGCTGCTGCACAATTGGTTTTGAAAGCTGATCTGTAAGTACCACATATATCTATAAGTTACGATGAACAAAGCAATATTTTAAGCCATAAGTTAAAATGAAACCTACTTCTTTTCTTTTTATTTAGTCTATCACTTTCTTGTAGAAAAGATTTAACATTAAAAAAAACAGTTATCATATTTACATTAAGCCACTTGAAGAAAACGAACTTTCTAGCTTATTGAATAAAAAAAACATAGATGTAGTAATTCAGTTCAATGTTACATGTAACAAAGAAATGTAGATACTGCATGTAATTTAATCCTAAACCCAAAGATCTGGTTAAGATCACTCTACGAGAAAAATAATTATGTTGTTATCTTTTTAAATGAACGACCTTCATCGTGAGCCCAAACCGTTGATCACATAAACACAACTTGGACCATTTCTTTTTTGTTTTCAAATATATGTTTCTTCAATATCCATGAATTTACAGTAGCGTTTAAGACGACTTCGAATCTAACGTAATGAAATAAAAGGAAACAAAACTATATTTTCAACTTCCATATGACATTTAGTATTTTGCGATTTTTATTTGGTATTAATGTTTTAAAATTACGTTTTCCTTTCAAAAATTAGCTCATTTAACTAATTTCTTCTTAAAAAGGTATGTTATATAGACAGGGAATAATTTGTAACTTTTCCATGTCATGTGTTGCAAAACTGGTTGCTTAAAGCCTTGAGAAAAAATTATTGAAATATCTCAGAATATCGGGTATTATAATGATTCTGATTTTTTACCATTATTTGTTGTTGTTTTTTTTTTACATGCGATGATATATTATAATATATGATCTCTCGAGGTGATCATTTGTGTTCGGAGTATATTTCCCAACAGACTAGCGCTTTCAGTCATGTTGTAGCTAATATTCAAACGGAACATCGAGATTTTTAGGATTATGCTGGTAGCATATTATTATAGTTCAATACACGTAGGTATTCAGATAGTAATATTCTATATCAAGACGAATCATCATCTCAGGTCTAGGGTATTCAGTATCCAAAAACCTAGTATTAGTTTGGATTTGGTTTGAATTTAGGGCAAAGCTACACGAGGGCTATCTGCACTAGCCGTCACTAATTTAGCAGTGTAAAACTAGAGGGAAGGTAGCTAGTCATCATCATGCACAGCCAACTCTTTTATCAACGAATAGTGGGATTGACCGTCACATTATAACGCCCCCGCGGCTGAAAGGGCGAGAAAATTTTGTGGGACGGAGATTCGAACCCGCGACCCGCAGATTGCGAGTCGAGCTCCCTAACCACCTGGCCAGTATTAGCTTGGAAAAGATAGAGTAGCTGTTCTGAAGATAATTTTATGGTATATAATTTGTCATTTGTTTCTCAAAGTCAAATAGCGCGAAACATTTTTTTATGTATGTGGAAGATAAAAAAACTTACTTAATATAGTTTAAGGCGTGTCACTTTATTATTAAAAAGTCAGGAAATTTGTCTTTGATTTTTTGCAACTTGACTGACACCTGGCTAATACTATTAATCTGGTGCATTAGCGTGGGCTTTCTGTCCGTTGGTTGTGTAGTTCTATATATGTTCTTTTCTTTAAATCTCTTCTTTTGTTAACATAGGTAGATAATGACCAAACCCTCGGAGGCACAGCGGTATGTCTACGGGCTTACAAAGCTAAAAACCGGGTTTCAATACCTGTTGTGGGCAGAGCACTGATAATCTATCTTCTAGTTTTCTGCTTAATTTCAAATAATGAAAGTCATGAAATTTGTGGCGCCGACTAGTGTGTTTGCTAGAAAATATATTAGAAACAGCTTAAATACTGCTGAGTTCGAAGTATTGCTCAATATATAGACGTTTCTGCAATGTAACCACATGTCTGATAAGAGGTACTTCGTACATAAATGTTAAGTTAGTTCTAAAACTAAAAATTAATCCAGTAATATAGTTAATTTAATGTACTGTTCTAACTAGGAATATGTAAAGCTATAAAACAAAAACTTAATGATAAAGCAAAACACGAACGTGATAATAGGAAGCATTTATTAAGCGTTTCGGATTTATCATAATTCCATCATCAGCAATCTAGAGGTACAAAACAAACAAACAATATTTGTAATTACAACAGAAATATATACATAAGAAATAAACAATTCGATTATACAATTATAACACGAGAAAATGAAAAATGTGGCACAGATGAAATAGTTAAAACAAGTTTAAATCAAGTGAAGAGTGTGCATTATTTAGGGAAGAAAAGAGAGTTCGTATGTATAATGTTTCTTTTATAAGAAGTTCAATATCATGTTTGGCTGTTGAGAGAATTTTAAAGTTGGAGAAAGAAATCGGATACCCTGTTTTTGTATTGTGCTGATAGATAGCGGAGTTGGGAGGGTTTGTAACATTTCTTCCAGTTTTTGTAGATATGCCCATGTGTTCACATGCTCGTACTTTACTTTTTTTTCAAGTAGATGAAAAATTGTGTTTATTAAACGTTGTCTGGGGTCATGATGCTATTGTAATAGAATATTTATAGCCAGTAGTCGTCAGGAACTGTAAGGAACACCATCAGATTTTCTGTTAAGATTGAACGTATATTGGAGGACAGATGTCAGAAGCACCAGATTCACTTGAAGTGTAAGGTGGTAAAATTCTCGACGTGCAGCAGATGTGGGTGTGATCATGACGGGATACCACTTGCAGAGAAAGCAAGCCGTAAAAGACGCCAGGGAAGAAATTCCGTTGACGCTAATACTAATAATGCCAAACAGCCGAAGAGAAGTACGTTTACTTATAGACGGGGTATCTTCACAGGATTGCCGTAAGATGAGAACAGCGATAACCAGAGCGGTGAGAATGGTTAACTTTGGGGAGATATAACACCGCTATGACCACTATACCCACTGAAAAATCCACAGCAAAACATTCCTCAGATTATACCTACAGATCCCTATATTTTATTCCAACTTTTCTGGAAGTCCGGATCTTGTGTGGGCCCTACTGTCTGGTTATCAAAAATTACACAAATTATCCGTTGGACTCAGAGATTCATTGGCAAAAAGATATATTATCAAAAACTCAGCATTAGTTGAGTTTAATTTATTAATACACTAATAAATTGTAATATTGTTTAATATAAATTTCTTTGTCGTAGGTTTCTGCTATTTAAATGCAGAAACAGTCTAATTGAAATACTATTTTCCATTCAGTTTCTCTTTTTGTTTGTTTCTTATAGATTTCGCGCAAAGATACACGAGGGCTATCTGCGCTAGCCGTCCCTGATTTAGCAGTGTAAGACTAGAGGGAAGGCAACTAGTCATCCACATCCACCGTCACATTATAACGCCCACACGGCTGAAAGGGCGAACATGTTTGGTGTGACGGGGATTCGAACGCGCGACCCTCAGATTGCGAGTTTTTTTTGTTTTTTTTATTATTCCTGTAAACTCCCAGTGGAGCATAGGGCCACAACAACACTTCGCCAACGGAAGGTGTTGTTGCAGTTACTTGTAGTAGGTTGGTTTTTACGGGGTGGAGTTGTTAGCCCCGCGACCAGCCCTTTCCCTTTCTCATCCTGGACTTGGGACCAGGCAAAG
>NW_013665617.1:738286-747926 GCF_000517525.1 Limulus polyphemus
AGAGCGCCCTAACCACCTGGCCATGCCGGGCCTCAGATTGCGAGTAGAGCGCCCTAACCATCTGGCCATGCCTCTAAAATATTGAAGGAAAAAAATAAATCAACACGTTTGTTTGTTGTCAAATACAAAGCTACACAATGGGCTATCTACCACAAGCATCGAAGCCTGAATTTTAGCATTATAAGCCCTCAGACTTACCATTAAAATCCTTGAAATTTTGATCTGTATTCAAATCTACTTAAAATCCAAATATTATTATAAACTAAGTGAAACTAGTTTTTTCTTAAACTTTGTTTTTTGAAACACTTATATTCCAGAAGAAAATAAAAACAAAAGTCTCTTCTCGGTTGGGGATTTATTATTCACGTTCCGTTACCGCAAAAATGTGCTCCACACCTTGATTGCACTATAACAGTGATAGCCAAATCCCTTTATTCGGTCAGATAACAGTGGCCGAAGAGTTGGAAATCAATACCTTTGACTAACTGTTCTCGTAAAAACTAACACATATACAGGCAAGCTACTCAAGACCTAAGCATGAATACTAACAAAATGTTTGTTATTTAGGGGTAACAATGAATATTTTCTTTGATCATGGAGCGTTTGCAGATAAAAAAATGCGCGTATATGGACATTAAATTTTCATATATTATTTACTAACAAATTGCCCATGACTTAACTTTTGGATAGAAAAAAACTTACATCCTTCAATATTATTTATTTTTTTAAATTAAATGTATTGTTAATTTGAAATATTCAAGTATTGGAAATAATTATTGGAATCCACATGTGATACGCGTATCGGAGTTACAAACAATGGGTAATTGTATCATTTACTACATTATTACATAAAATAAAAATGTAAAGAAGATAATTTGTAGAATGCACTGTTGTTTTGCATTTTGCTTTAAACAGGGCAATACATTTTCTTTCATGCTACTATAACCTTACCAGTGTATGATTGTGAAATATCATGTCAAACGTTCTGTTACAGTATTACTCCCCATAATTCAGCCAAGTTATTTAGTTGCTGTTTGACCTTATGAGTTTCATGTAAGCCCATACAGTGTTAATTATATGAATATGAGAACTTAATGCAAGTCAGGCTGACTGTGGGCAGTCCGTCGGCTTTTTTTTATCCTATGGCGAGATTTGGTCCTATGATAGAGCTCTGGATTTCGAAGTTTTTCTCATCCTATTTTTTATTCTGATACCTATTGCAGCGTGTTAGTCATCCTAGTTTTTGTAGTCCGATACCTATTGCAGTGTGTTAGTCATCCTAGTTTTTGTAGTCCGATACCTATTGCAGTGTGTTAGTCATCCTAGTTTTTGTAGTCCGATACCTATTGCAGTGTTTTAGTAATCCTATATTTTTATTCTGATACCTATTGCAGTGTGTTAGTCATCCTATTTTGTGCAGTCTTATACCTCTTGCAGTGTTTTAGTAATTCTATTTTTTGGAGTCTGATGCCTGTTTCAGTGTTTTAGTCTTGTTATTTATTCTAAGCAATTGAAGTCACTTCATGCTAATGTGTATTTTACTGTTCTAAATATAACAATCAGTCCTGCACTTACAGCTAGGTCATTGTGGATTGTCATGCATGGGGTAATGAGCATACTTTATGTTACTTAATATCACATTTAAAGAGTTTGGGTTTTCTAATTAGACCACTTCTGTTGTCAAAAGTATATGTTTCCCGTACTGCCTTCAGAGACTTGCATATAGTTCCGACTGAAATATGGAATTTCTCTCATGAATTGTCCTTGGCCATTTAAAACTTTGATTTCTACATGATTATAATGTAGAATGTATGTCCGTTTCTTACCTTGTGGGAATTGTATGACTGCCTATTCTTTTAGAGGCATTTTGCTTGGTACAGTCTGATTGGTTGCAAGTCAGTCAGTCACACTGTAAAATACCCATCCGTGACTGTATATTGGTGTAGCTTATTTTCATACAATTATTGCATTATATGCCCTACTTATTCACTGCCTTCATGGTTATTTCAAATATTGTACATATGTGTATGTGTGTGTGTTTGTGTTTAATGTAGCATGTCGTCTTACGTGTCATAAAACGGTCTTTTTGACTTTGTTTGAAAAGGTATTATAAGAACTAAGTACTTTAACTTTCCGTGGCTGTAATTGTAAATTAAGATGTATTTAACGCATTCCCCTAGAAGACAGAAGTTAATCATAGTAGACAAAATCCAGAAACTACACAAAGAAAAATACTTGCCTGCCAATTGCAGGAACAGAAAAACAATTAAGGTAGAGGGAAAATCCCTTTGCTTTAAGAATCTACAAAAGTATGCGAAAAAACGCGTTTTCGCTTAGCGGCAACGTTTACAAAAGTTAATTAGGTTAACGACTACATATGTAGTAAGTTCCCCTAGTTCTGTGGCATTATGACAAACATGTTAATAATTCATGTTCTTTAGCTGTAGGTTTATAGTGCCAGATTCGAAACAGTATCCAGAAACATTATTAAGTTAAGGTTTTGAACTTTATTAATATTTAATGATTACATTGTGCTGATAAAACTGACTTAGGAATAACGAGACGCAACTTTCATGTAAAAATGTTAACATGTCTTTCAAAGATATCCTCCATTTCTTCTAATATTTAAAAAAATACTATTTTTTACAGATTAGATCATTGGATTAAGTTCTCCTGTGCATTGTTATCTTTCCTAACAATGTTTGCAACGTCTTAATCAACACAAACCAAAGTAACATTTTTAGCCGCGGCACAGTGGCACATAGAATGCCTCTAAATTTTTCAAGTACAAACTTTCAGCTCCGTCATCTCTTGACCAATTTGAGATTTAATTACAGTTTTGTACTCACGAGGCCAAACCCTTTCGATGGATGTATTTGAATTCGCCCAAGGTCCCATAGATTAACGTACTTTAATCCTGCCTAAAAGAATTTTAATTTGAGGGCAGGTTGGTAAAGATCCTAATGAGTAATAAAGTAGAATCGGGTATACGCGCGCCCAACGTTTGGTATTTCTAGTGCACATAAACATAGCTAAGAAAAAAAAACTCATAGATTAATTTACTCCAATCCTGTCTAAAAGAATTTCAAGTGTCGCGGCTATTGGGGATTCCCTCTTGTTTTTGTGACAGTAACAGTTCTGATATAAAACTAAAAAAAAAATTCTGAATCTCTAAACTTTATCATACATTAAGATTACTTTAACATCAGCTGTTTTCAAAAATCAATTCTGTTTAAAGAATATATTAGTTAATTAATGTATTTTTAATCTTATGCGTCGGTAATATAATTATTCTCCCACCGTATTTAGCCATTTCATTCAGAAATACTTTCAAACCGCATTCACACTCTTCTTTTACTTTCTACTTCACTCATTTTACTTCCTTTTTCTCATTCTTACACTACCTCCATCTTGGAAATTTGTTTGTATTTCCTGAACACATTATGCAAACTACCAGTTATTTATCATAATTTTAGCAACTTTACCTTATAAACTATCTATTTGTCAAACAACACCCAGAAAAGGCCGTAATCACTATTTTCTCTCAGTATTTGTCCCTTCTAATCATAAGGATTGTTATTCTTTATTTTCCCAACATAATAGTAACAATTTCTAGTGTTGTCTTGGATGTAGTATCCCCTAATATTGATAATCATACTATTAGTCCTTGGCTGTTATATCTTACTTGTAAAATTATCCAAGCACCTCTCCCAAAATATTTGGCAGTCTATTCAGTTCTTATCTTTATTTGTAGAATTATAGCCCTAACCATTAGAAATGACTAAGATAACGTTTCTGCTGTGTTTCAGATATTTTCCAGCCTCAGAGTCCACATCTGAGACTTATGAAAGGCTGACTTAAGCTTTTGGACATCTCTCTATGTAATATTTCTGATCCTCAGATTGCTAATATATTTCCATCTTCTCGTCCATCATATGTGTATCGCCTGACAGATTCCTGTTCTGCCAAGTTCCTAGTACATGATAGCTATAAAATGGCTACAGCCAATTCACATTATTAATACGCGCCCTAACTCCATAAACAAATTGAAGTTCAAAGATAAATTCTTCCTATCACCAAGTAATTTCCATTCCTTTCTGTACTAGGTGATTCTTTAACTTGTGAAGAGTACTAGAGATAAACTAAGTACATTCAGTTCAATATTCTGCCTTCTATTACTACACCACAGCCTTGTTACATTGTAACTTTCCACAAATACTAGTTCGTATTTCCTCCTCTTTGTCCTGACAGCAAAACCTCCTCATTGCTTATTCGAATCCTCTGTTATTTTCGCCAGTAATATAGTTCATTCGGATTAGCCGTTGATGGTCAGTGAACAATAAGGGTACATTGATGAACACTATTAAAGGTTTCATGTGATTGTATATAAATTAAGTAGATGTACAATCTTACTAACGTTTTGAGCGTAAAATTACATAGCCTGCTCTTCCCTTGATGAAAGCCCGACAGATCCGGTAAAATTCTGTAAGTAAAAGTGAGCTCTCAGTCCATAATTGGTTTTCTTTTCGAAGCTCTTGTAATGCTCTCCTCCGTCTTTTTTATCTTGAAAACGTTGAAAACACGCAAAAATTTGCTACGAACAAGCAAAATTTCTGCGAGGATTTTCAGTAGCAATTAATTTTAAAGAAAGGTGTTGTAAGACAGGGGAAGTGTATCGAAAGTGAGGAGGGGTAGCAGTTGATTCGAGAAACTTGACAGATATGACAAAGCAGTTGCGTCACATCTTGTTCAAAACAGCTCACTTAACAGTGAATATGTGGTCAAGATTTCTACTGTCTGAGTTTGGTACATATATAATGCATTAAATTTAATAATTATGAATTATGCTTCTAGTGAAAATTATATTCTACATAAAGAAGTAAGAAATATCTGAAATGGTGAGCAGGTTCGGGGGATAGGATTCGATCCCGCGACTCGCAGATTGTGGGTCAAGCGCCCTAACCACCAAGCCATGCCAGGTTCACAAAATAATATAAGACTTGATAGATGTTGGTTTTTCATGGAACAAAGGAGTTAGCCAGGAAATAAGATAGTATTAAATCCAATGTTGTTTAACTGCAAACGATAGCTTGTTGGCGAAACTACTGAGTTTGGGATTAAATACAACATTTTCACCGTCAACAGTGCTTAGCTGTATTGCCTTGTCTATTATTACAGAGGGTGTTACATCAAACGTAGTTTGATGAAACCTTGAACCTTAAACTCATACTTCAGGTGAAAACTGAATGACATTCCACATAGCTTATTTATAATCAGTGCAAGGATTTTAGAAAGAAAAAAAAACAAGTGTATGAATATAACTAACTATGTTAGAAATTGTTGATTTAAATTTAACTTATTCCTTATGCAATATGGAAACACCATTAGGATTCCAGAATAACTTCCTGATAATTAAAAGTACTGCTTCTGATAATGCACTATGTTTTCTTGAGTTTCATCAGATATATAAGTGAATCTAATTTTCAGCAGCCTGAGACTACAGCTCACTCAAGGTAACTAGGTTATGAGTTTATAAACTATACTGTCATCATAAAGACTTTCTTAACATTGTTTTGTCGCTTTATTTACATATATACTTGATTTTCCACTGCCAAAATTACTATCACAGTCTATTTCACACAACTTGCCAATGTCAGTCTAAAACTGCCAAGTTACACAAATTTCTATTTCAGTAATGGCCCAAACCTATTACTAATAAACTATATAACTTGCTTCCATGTCACTGTTGTAAGTAAATCTAGTTTATTGGTCTCCATGTCCCGCATTTATAATTACTGAACAGAAGAAGGGCAATCAGTCAGTAGAAAATACTGCCTATGGACCTCTGTCGGTCCACGGGTCGCCATTCTAATCACTAGGCCACGTCCGACCCTGTGACTATGAGAATAATGGGTTTTGGAGACCGCTTGTGTAGCAATGAGTGCATGCCCCTTTATGTGTGAAAGTATAATTTATGTCATAAAAAAGGAAAAGTCTCCAAGAAGGAGAGAACAACAAAATAAACTTACTTAGAACAAATATATAAACATGTTTATTTCATGGCTTTTTATGCATATTTCTAAAGTTTCACGATTTGCAAATTATGACATACTCCAAAATGCAGCAAATTTACTGTCTCGTGAGTCTTAGTATTTTATATTTCTTACTAGTGGATAAACTCGTGCTTCGCATACGATTTATGTACTAAAATTATTTGACTACCGTAACATCGTTTAGTAAATATAGAGAAAAATTAGATATAGTCAAGGTTGAATTCCCGACTTCTCGCATACGAAGCGTATGCTGTGTCAGATTTGTTTCACATATGCAACATTATTAAGTGTAATACTATATATACGAGAAGGGTATATGTTTTAAATAGGTACGTCCTTTAGATAATGTTGTTGTTATAT
The DNA here is from genome assembly GCF_000517525.1 of Limulus polyphemus. NCBI lineage: Eukaryota > Metazoa > Arthropoda > Merostomata > Xiphosura > Limulidae > Limulus > Limulus polyphemus. The sequence continues at coordinate 744,700 of NW_013665617.1, forward strand.
TATGTAGTTGGACATAAATGACAAACACACCTAGAGCAGAATATGGAACTGTTTTATTTAGATTTAAAATAAAGAAATGTAAAAACATGGAATGACTATTAAAGAGAGGTGGTACATAACATTTTTTGTATAAACACCTTATCTTTCTAGGTATTCGTCATCTGTGACTAAGATCTTGAGATTTTTTTTCTTGGTCGAATTCTTGATAAAGCGACGTTAGAAAATAGTGAATTTTTAAAATTATGGTACCAAGAAGTGCAAAAATCAACTATCTTCGTTTGCCATTATTTCGCGTATACTTATTTTCCTTCCATAATGATATCAACTCTTTTTTTACCCTTCCCTAAAGTAATAACAAAGCGTTGGGTCCACTATCACCAATAACGGAAATTGGGTAATGTTAAATTACCCTAAGGGGTAAACTCGTTCTTCTCGTACGAAGCGTATATATACTTTAGGCCTAAATGGTGTTTTTAGGTGCTTGTAATGAGATGGAAACGTATAATAGTTATAAAATAGTGAATTTATAAAACTATGGTATAAAGAAGTGTAAAAATTACTTGTCGACATATGTTTTTGTAAATTTCTTATGTGCATATGTATCTAAATCCCATTTGTATATCACCTGAAACCTGTAATTATTTGCTTTTGCGCAATATGTTAGATGGAGAGCATCGAAAATGAATGAAGTTGTGGCAGCGACTAATGAGACTAATTGCAGTAGGTTATATAACAGGTAAACTACTCCTCCGCATATTTAAACTTTAGACCTAATTGTCGATTTTTAAGCGGCTGTTGGAAATTGTATTCAGGTTTAATGGTAGGGCGTTATTTACAAGTCACGGAAAGGTAATGGAGTAATTTAAGGTGTTTCCTTGCGTGTTTGTTTATATTGTTACGTCTCCGTTTGTTAATTAACTTTTCGTAACTTCGTTCCGACGAAATTTTAGCGACACAAGTTCTTTACTTAATAAAACTGGTTTATTCTTTCCGAATATAACTCTGCGATACACTTAATCTCAATACTCGCGCTAAAACAAACACTATAACGAACGAACGTTAACTTCAACAATACCCTGTGACTGCAGTTCAATTACTCACTGTCTATACACACATTACCCTCCCGCGTCACGTTTTCCCCTCTTATATATACCAGCCTACCCTACTAGTAAATACTAGAGCATTCGCCAAAGTACATGATAGTTCTAGAAACGTTGCGTCACTGTAGTCATGTGACTCGCTGACGCAACAATATTACTGATGTAACTGGTGTGACGGATTTACTATCATATATCTGTTTTAATATCGAAGTTAAATTTATATTTCAAAATGTACATAATTTATACTGTTAAATCTGTATTGTGAAATTCCCGCCTATTCACTAAAATTGTAGAAAATTCTCGAGTGTAAGAATCAACAATATGTTTGTGTACGTAAACATTAATGTATCGTTTATATGGTTGCTTTAAGCTGAAATTTCGAGAAACTCTTCTCACGTCTATAAATATAACCAACGTGACACGTTAAAAGACAGTATATATTATTGGTTTGCTAATTAGTCTGAAGCTATAACTGTGGCTGTTATAACGCTTATTAATCGGGAACTTCAGATATTTGACCAGGAACGTTTATTCATTTCGAATATTACAAACCATTTAACTTCAGTGAATTCAGTGGATGTTCCAGAGCAGATAGAGGACTAAATATTGTTTGTAGATTTATAAAACTTTTGTACATAGATCATTATTTGAAATTTGTATGTGTTGTTGGCAAGTATCATAAACTGGATACAAACTGACATTTATTTAATTTCTAAATCTAAATTATCATTTAACTCAGTTTCAGTTTATTCGAAATTATAATACGTTTGGAAATAATTTGGAGACTCGTCCGGAGTAAATTGTAATAAGTAACATTGGCTTTAAAACTAATGTTATAAATGTCGTAGTTTTGCACTAGTATTGAATAAGGCACTTAAACATCGAACGCGTTTACACTCGTTTCAACCTAAAAGTACCACTGTACAATTAGTCAACAAGAATATCAAGATTCCATGTGAGCTAGCACTCATACACGCACGGAATGACTGACAATTTGTTCTTTTAATCACATAGATTAACACTAAATATTTTCGACCCGTTCTTCTAAAAATACTATAATGATATTTTAGTATTAAATGTGATCAGTTTGACTTAGAAATTAAGAAACAGTAAATATATTATCTATCCAAATACTTGTGAGAAAAAAATCCATAATTCTGTTTTAGCTCAAACAGATGGTGATACCTCATAAACGCAGCAAAACAAAGCAACTTGGTATCACTTACTTTGCATCACTTTGTTCGTGTGGTGTAAACTGAACTCACATTAAGGATAGTTTCTATTCAGAATTTTGTTGTTGTTGTGCTTTTTTTCTCAGCCATTCTTTGATGGATTACACGTACTTGTGCGTGTACATCAATCCAAGACGCATTGTAATCATTTTTGTTCAACTACTACTTTAAAGTGAAACAACTCTTACAAGAAAGTAATATGCAGATCAGGATATTACTAATATTACACACATTATCAAGTAGTTTGCAGATTGGAAAGTGTGTTTAGCTTTGAGGATGACAACATGTTAAAAAGAGCCGGAAGCAGTAGTGACATGGAATGACACTATCTTTCTCAGCTGAGCTATGCAAAATGAGTTCTGAAAGCCACTTTAAAGCAGATTTTACATTTTTCCCGGGAAAATTGGAAGAAGGGCAATTTCTTATTCTTCCTTATCGATGTTCTTTGTCATTCACCGCTGATGTGGCAGGCTTGCTAGAATAAATATTTATTTGCAATTAAACAGAAGAAGGTATTAGCTTCAATAATGTAGACACAGACTGAATTAATTACTTCATGCAGCTTGCACTAGGATTAATATATAACATGAAAGTTGCAATAGAAATGATAATAATAAATAATTCGTGTTAAAATGAATAATTAATAGTGGTCTGTTAATCTTTGTCATAATTCTGATTTGTAAATTACTTATAAATTCATAAAAAATTACTTAACACCAACGTAACCTAGTTCACAACATAACATTTGTTGTTCATTCAAATTCGCAATATGAACAGCGTCTCAACCACTACTCACATATCCAGCCGGCTTGATGAGTTCTGGTATTAGGCGAAAGGCTTCGTTAACACTTTATATAGTATATATATCACAGTTGATATATTCTTTACTCCTTTA
>NW_013665617.1:748818-751656 GCF_000517525.1 Limulus polyphemus
AGCGTAACCTATTTCTAGTAAGAACTTGAACATTCGACAAAGTACATGATAGTTCTAGAAACGTTGCGTCATAGTAGTCACGTGACTCGCTGACGCAACAATATATATCACAGTTGATATATTCTTTACTCCTTTACCGTGGTCTTTAGATTCTCGCTTTGCAAGATGCTAAGTCCAGCTTTAACTTCTGCACTTGGCACATTTATTCCATTTTTTAGTGTTGCTTCCCCTAATGGCAAATATTTGCAGAATACTGGTTATTTTGAAGCCATTTTAAAGCAGATTTTACATTTTTCAGAATCAAACTTTTTCCAAAGTATGCACGCAGAGCTTTCCTCTTCATATTCACACACACACACACACACACTACCTACCATTTTGTTTTATACAATTACTATTTTTACATACTAATATTTTCTTAGTATTATGTCAGTTAGTATTGTATTTGTTGAACCCTCTTTTCCAACTGAAAGAGGGTATGCAGTTCTGTATATCTTGAAAATTTTAGTATTATTTTACATATATTTAGTTTTAATGATAAATTTAAAGTCAAAGAATTGGAAAATAAATTGCCCTGATATCAAAATTATTAAGGAACTGAACAGAAAAACATGAAAACATTACATTTCTCTCTTTTTTTATCGAGTCCATAGAACTAGAGTATTGATGTGTAAAATCACTACATCATTTATTCGAATCGCCGATAAGCTAAATACATGTGTTTACTTCTTATAAAAGAATTACAGTTTGTTTGTTTGTAGTTAAGTACAAAACTACACAATGGGCTATCTGTACTCTCTCCAGCACGGGTATCAAAACCCGGTTTCTAGCGTTAGAAGTCCTCAGATATACCGCTGTTCCATTGGGGGGGGGCAAGAATTACAGAGATAGCGACTTACACCGTGATAACACAACATTGCCAAATGATATAAATATTCTATTTCTGGACGAATTTAGCCTCATCCTTTTCTAAACATACTTTATCATATGGACAGATTTTTGAGGCCATTTTTCAGTTTTATGTACTTACTTGTCAACGCTTAATGACCGCTCTTTTAATTTGAAGCTCCAAAATGATACAGAGAAGCACTTATGCTTGACTTGAATCAAATTAATCCTGTCATAAGATTTCATATTATCGCATTTGCGAAATAGTTTGGAAACGTTCCATGTTCTATAAGTTATTACTGTGGCATTCAAAATAAATTCATGTCAACTTAATATCTGGTACTCAGACGGAGCAACTGCTTTTCTAGTTCCTTTTCGTTTTACTGATTTAAAAAACAACCTAACTTTTCGCTATCGTGTTTTCTCACTCCATATGTTATAGATTTAAAAATCAAAGCAAAAACTACGGTGTATTTATGTACCTCTTTGCTGTATTTAGTTAAAACTTTTAGGATTCTTTAATGAGTTATTCTTTAGTGTTAGTACTATACTCTCTTCCTTGATGCTTCAAATAATCTGTATTTTAACTCTTCACTATACAAGCTTTAATTCTGTTAAATCGGCTTAGTTTTTCTATGAATTTATTAAACTTTTTCAGTCAATGAAGCATATTGCTTTATAAGAATTACTTTACCAAAATACTCGTTCGCACACATATTTCATCTAAAATTTGCTCATGTACACGACTTAGTTTTCCTAACCATTACAATAGAATTACAAATAACACAATATGTGGACTGAGCGGAGCCTAATAATTAGCATGACGGACTGTGCCGTGGTTCGCATTACGCTACTACCAAAAACAGAATAACATAAAGTGTTCCGCACTTTGAGGCTGCGGATACTTTATAAGAGTGACGGTCAAATACTACTATTCGATTAGAGTAACCCAAGAGCTGGCGGCAGGTGTTGTTTGCCTAAAGTCCTTCCCTCTCGAGTGTAGTCTATCACTACAATATTAGGAATGGTTGGTACAAATAGCTCTTGAACAGAAGTGCGCAAAAATCAACAAAACAACAACAATACAATATTTAGACAATTTTGTAGGAATTATAGACTTTCAATTTCACTATCACTATCGATAAATAAGAATATTCACTACACATGCATATATGTTATTTTAAAAAGAAATGGTTTTAAATGCACAACAACTTAAACTAGTTGTGAAAGACTTAAGTTTTCTTCCATCCTAACTATGCCATATCTAAACTTGTAAACCAAAGTCATGTCCAAAATGTTAACAAAGTTCTCAGCAAGGTTAGTAAAGCAACTTTAGTCTCAGCTTTAAAAACTTTCAAAATTCCCAGCTGGCATACTGAAATAGTTTTACTTGCAGCTGTATAAGGACTTTCAAAGTTTCCTAGCAGACTCAATAAAGCACCTTTACTCGCATCTATCTAAACACTTTTAAAGCTCCCAGCAGGCTTAATAATCCTTATACTGTATCCTTAAACCATGTTACACCAATAGATGTGTTTAACATTTGGAATGACTAACAACATCAAAACTTGGCCAGTATTTCATGATCTTTTTTACCTTTATAAGAAGCAATTGTTAACTTCTTATCACTCTAGCATTTTATCACTGAACACCTTTTTTGTTTGTAGTTAGCACAAAGCTACACAATGGGCTATCTGTGCTTTGCCTGCTACGGGTATCGAAACCCGGATTCTAACGTTGTAAGTCCGCTGATTTACCGCTGTGCCACTGGGGGGGGGGGGGGGCTGAACACTTAACGACTGGTTATGAGGGAAACAAATCACCGGTCAATAACTGTTTTATTTTCTCCCATCCCTCTTCTACGTTTAGTTTTAATAAATCTGATTAATTAGCGCTGTAGCATAGTATATTTAGCCTACATCACCAGGACCTACATGTAAATCCTTAAAG
>NW_013665617.1:751758-773672 GCF_000517525.1 Limulus polyphemus
GTTTAGTTTTAATAAATCTGATTAATTAGCGCTGTAGCATAGTATATTTAGCCTACATCACCAGGCCTACATGTAAATCTTAAAGTTTAATATTTCAATGAAGATTTTGATCTACTTTTAAGAATTAATAATAATTCACAGAGTTTTAAAAATTGTTTAATTTTCCAAATATATGATCATATCAATAAGCGTGTATATACGCACCTGTTTAACTTCAACACAAAATTTGCCTAGAATTCTGGCAAGATTTCCTAAATTGTTTCTAAATGAGGCCTAAATGAATCGACGTGTTTTTACCATGTTGCAAAAAATTGTTGTGTGAAAAGTTTTGCTACGTCGTCACATATACACGTGGCAACAGACTTGCCAACCGGGCAATATTAATGCAAGTTGTTGCTCCGCTTTCAAGGCAACATTATAAATATAAATATTTCATACCACGTGACGCGTTCTCACCTATCACGGCAAAGAATAATTGATGAAAGTCCTTAAAAATGCCTCAATAACTATTTTGGTTCTATATGACTCATATTCATACAACTCCACCCGTATCTTTACAGATTGGAAAGCGAACGATTATTACGCTGAACTGTATTATAATTATATTCCTTCGGTTATATTTTCGTCAATAAATCCCAACTTGTAAAATATATAGTTGTCGTGTAAATATAATTCATACTGTTTTCTCAATAACTTGTCATCACGTTATATTGCATTAAACACATTAACGGTTAGACTTTGTAGCTGCGGTAGTAGATTAAAAGTTGCATGATGCACAGACAATATTTAGGTACACATGTATGTTTGTTGTGGCTAATTAAAGTGTGAAGAACGTTTATAAACTTAACCTATTATTATTGAAGTATTTCTCGTCGCTCTGGTGTGTTGTTTCGTAATTATATAATATATAACATGTCTTTACGTCAATCGAATCTCTTGCACTAATTAGGCACCTAACACAAAACCCACATAGTATATGTTCGTCATTTACGATTTCACACACAAACAAAATGGATTACATTTTCAAAACTTCTTGCCAGATTACATCATATATTATTTCAGAGATGAATAAAATACCACGATTCTAACTACCAGATGTATTAAGCTACTTATTTTGTTTCTAATACAAAGATTGCTGGTGGTGTTATTTTATTTTTAGCTCAAAGCTGCTACACAATAGGCTATTTGCGCACTATACACCGCAGGGAATCCAACCACGGATTTAGGCATTGTATGTCCATAAACTCCCCGCTGATCCACTAGGGAAATTGATACAAAGATATAGATTATCTTTTATACTTTCCCAAAAAGTTACAAATTTAATAATAAGTAACAAGCAATAAACGTAAAATTTATTTAAAATTTAAATGATGTTCTGTTTCAAGCTGCATTTGTATGATAAGACCGTCTAAGGCACAGCATCGCCAAATGGCTAAGGTGCTTGATTCGCAATCTGAGGGTCGCGGTTTCGAATCCCCATCCCACCAGACATTTTCGCCCTTTCAGCCGTGGGGGAGTTATAACATGACGTTCATAAAATAGCAGCCCAAAAGTTGGCTTCCCTCTAGTCTTTCACTACAAATAAGAGACGGCTAGTGCAGATAGCCCATGTGTAGCTTCGCGCAAAATTCAAAACAAACAAGACCGTCTAAAAATCTCCAACAAACTTAATTTCTGAAATTTTAAGAAGTTAATAGATATGTCTTCAAACAAAGATTACATAAAATCGTAGCGATATATATATTTACGTGTAAACTGAGCAATTAACAGAGCTAGCTTTGTTTCTTTAGTACTGTACAGAAGTTTGAGTACATTATTTATTAAAAGTTTTGGATGATCACCATATTTTTACAGTCCATGTCTCCAGGTACAGTCAAACTTTTGCTGACTACCGTACATCTAAAACAATAGACCCCCCCCCAGCTTACTCTCAACTGCAAAAGGCTCGGTCGCGTGGCTGTCATCATCGAAACACGCCACTCCTCGCTCTATACTTTTCATAATACATCTAGTGTACGTGGAAGACAGTTCTTTAGCGTCCATTTCAACAGTTCGATAGCATAGAAAACCCTAGCCAACACTTCGAGCAACTTGTCCGGAATGTCTTCGTATGGAATAACATGGTGTATTCGACAGTTTAATGGGAAGCATGACTAGAACCATTATCTTGGTGAACCCGTACCCTGTTGGGCCCCCAGTGGCACATCGGTATGTCTGCGGACTTACAACGCTAGAAACCGGGTTTCGATACCTGTGGTGGGCAGAGCACAGATAGCCCATTGTGCAGCTTTGTGCTTAACTACAAAAAACTGACCAACAAAACCCTGTTAGCCTCGTTTTCAGATAGATATCCTTCTTGATTATGTTGTGTACTGTTGGATGGGACACGTTGCTGGTTTTCATCGCTGTCTTTTGTGTTCGTGGATTCGCACTTGCTACCAGAAGGATACCTTTGCTTACCACAGGTGAGGTAGGACTTGTTGCAGGTCTCTTTCTGGGTGGTCGTGGACACCACAATAATCCATTTTCATCTTTTCCAATATCATTAAGTACAATAAATATTGCCATCTTGTAAAATCTAAATCCCTGATCTGTATACGTTTTTATGATTTGAGGGTATGAATATTTTGCGTGGGAAAAGGCTGTTACATATCCTTCCCAAAAGTGACAACTTTTCGATGGCATCGCACTACTAACGTAACGCCAAACAATGTCAAAATGCAGTTCTGATACAGTCTGTTCCACTGCGACTATATATCGGCTATGATGTTTAAATATCTTTCTGGTTTGCCTTTTCAAAATGGTTTTAATGTAATGTAATCATACCTTTGTATAATTCTTTGTAAATTGAATATTTTGTGTATTATTTTAAAAACAACAAGAAATAAAATAACAAGGAGAGTGTGCAATAAGTATGTATATATATATATATATATATATATATATATAATATAGTCGCATGTACACGAAACAATTGCATAAGTAACAATTATTTTTCAACATATACAGTACATTTCTGTAACCTATCACCAAGTAAACGTCGCAAAATGCAGTTCTTTATTCCAGTACTAAAAAAATAAAATAGTGGATGCACGTAATACTTTGTTGTATATTTCAAATCAGTGAATAAAAATAACTTCTACTTCTTCCTCTCGGCTTTCAAATAATTTGGAACAGCAATAAAACTTAGCTACGTAAAATTATAAACACTTCGCATTATTTCAAGTAATATCATTATCAGCATTACAAAATCTGACTTTAACATTGTGAAGAAAAATGTGCAGGCACTTTTGTGCTAAATGTATTTTAAAATACTACTGATTGTAATAATCTGTTTCTCAATATTTTGTGAACGTAGCTTATGTAAAAAATTCAAATTTTTTGTCAAGTCTTATATTTTGTTCTAGCTGTTAACAAGTATCGATATTATATACAAATGAATAGATAAAAACGTTTCCAGTGGTTTTTATATTAACTTCAGAATAAAATTTGAATAGAAAATTAAGAGTTATCCTACACTAGTCTCAAGTTAGTGCGCTCAGTAATTATTACAAAAGCTTCAGTTTGAATTGAAAGATTATATAAGTTTCAAGGTGTTGTATCGTGTGAGTTTGAATGAGTTTAGAGATCTAGATGATTGAACGGCATTCTACGCCAATTATGTTTGATAAATAAAATGAAATTATTTCCAATTTATATGCAAACGATAGGAAAGCTCACTGGAGAATAGAGGATACCATTCAATTTGTGTTCTGTGCGATGTAAAACTAAAAATAAAACATTTTAAAAGAACAAAATTAAATGGAATTTTCTCTAACAAAAGAAAATTCAAATGTTCAACATTGACAATTTAAAGAATAAAGTTCCAGTAAGTAGACAAATGAAAAATGCATTTACTTATCAAGTACGAAAAATAAGCTTTAAATAAGAAAATATACAACTGAACACGGACTGAAAAAGCGTAAGTATAAAGCTTTGTGAGAATACAAAACTGAAGGTTCTCTACATGAGCCACAGAGGGACTGAGTAAAGCTCAGACTGGAAGTATCCACGGGCGCCGAGAGTCGGGTTCCCTTACATACCCCTAAGCGGAACGCGAGGCGATCATAACAGTTTTGGGGAATAGCCACGAGCGCTTGTGGCAGACCACCCCTTATGAACCCCCAAGCGTAGCAAGGGGGCTGTGTAGACTTTTTACTGGGAGTAAACACAAGTGTTGGTGTGGGCCATGATCCCCAAGTGAGCACCCGTATATTGTATGGTAAGCATACTGATTTGATTGTTTCGGATATTGTCACAAAGCTATACAAGGCTGTCTGCGCTATCCGTCCCTAATCATGAACTCACAAATTAGTAGGAAGGCAGCTAGACAACATGGGCCCACGACCACAAAGTGCGGAGTGTGATTTTGCGGCAACTGAATTTCAAACGTGAACTCTTGGCACCCTACCGATTAAACCACGTCCATTCCAAGCATACGAAGAAGCGCCAGGCAGTGACTCACAACCCTCCATCTTGAAATTTACTTTAAAGTCGCCTGAAGGCAGAGAAGCTGTACCTGTTGTCCAAACACCTAATGATTAAAATACCAAAATAAAGTTATTGTAAAGAACAATGAGAGATACAAAACGAAACAAAAGCTTCTATAATGATATAAAAAGATAAATTATTCATATCGATAATATATCGCAAAAATTACATCTTGAAATAAAACAAAATGATAGATTGTCAAGCTGTTGTAAGAGGACAAGACGTTTAAAAATGTTTGACATTGATACATTACAAAAGGAAAGCTTTCGTAGAATGACAAAATCAAAAAGGCATTTTCAACAGTTAAATGGGGAAAAGAGGCTTCCGTCACAACGTATAGATTGGAAGTTTTACTATCAAAATCAATGCAAATATAAACGTGAGCTTTTGGGGAAATAATCACAATTAAAGTGTCTATATCATTACAATAGACAGTGAAAAAAGTTTAAAAATACTTCATACCAAGAAAAAATATTACTAACCTAAGGTATTACCAAAGCAATCTCTAAACAATAAGAATTAGAATGTATTTACTTAAAAAGGAATTTAATTTTTTCTGTTATATTTGAATATTACCTTTTTCAGGTTACATAGAAATATTAATTGATTTTTAATTCTGATAGTAGGTTTTCAGGCGATCATAATTTCCAGGTGCTATTTTTAATGTACTTAATAACCTAATGCCCACTAATTTGATGCAAAGAGTAAGATCGTAATCTTTCTTGGGGAATTTTTATTGTTATGTCTTAATTTTAATTTTAAACAAAAGTAAACAGAAACATTTATTAAACTTGTTCTTTTGATATAAGAATAGCAAACATACAATCTAAGTGTAGAAGATTTTGTGTGTACTAGGCTTAGCAAACAATTTTTCTTTTAAATCAGTTAGTAATGGAATGGCTTTGGCTTCTAATGTAAAAGAAAAAAAAAGAACGTGTTTGATAATAAAGCACCGATTCAAAATGGCCGTGAAAACTGTTATCAACAAAATAAAAATAATGTTATTATAATTCAAAGCATCGCAAACTTTACAAAGATATACATTTATACAGACTAAATGAAAAATAAATATAACCTTGACATTATGACAACATATGTCTGAAATATGTACACAAAACAATCAGAACTGATGTTGCCCAACAACAGCCACAAAATACGGAAATTCAGGTGGAAAGCTACCAAAACAAAAGGTTCATCATATTAAAAAGTGAAGATTAGAATATAGGGAAGGCAATAATATCAATTTAAAATGGTGCCTTTGACTGATTACTGGAACCAGTTTCACCGTCCTATCTGATAGATTATAACGATTAGCGTGATAAGGTGCACTGAACTTAAATAAGAAGCATCAAATTTTCAAATCTACAGTTTGTATAGAAATTGTATCTAATCTCGTATTATATATGATTTACTCACATTTCCATTCATAGAAACATCATCCAAAACCAGGAATGTCACACAGACAAATGGAATCTCATTAAAATGAAAAACAGTCATTTTTTTATTCAGAAATAAAGATGTTCAAATGTCTAATTCTGAGGAAATACGATTTTTCACGTGATTTGCTTATGCGTGTGCCATTTCCTTCAGGGTGTAAACTATTTCGACACCTTATAGTGAAATATAACCATGCCTAAGTAAAACTGACCCATTGTGATAACAAGTCCAATAGAATATACCTTTTTTTTTTCCATAAAACTAGTTTGAATATAAAGTTTTGAATGGAGAGAAATAAAAGATAAGTTTTAAAATTACTCTTAGGTAACTGGTAGAGACATAACCACTATGGGTTTTATAGCAGTTAAAAAGATGAAACCTTAGTTTGGGGAGTAACACATATTTAAAAAAACGTTATTAATAAATTTGTCAATATAAACTTTTAGTTTCGTATAAAAAGAAATTTTTAATTAAATCCTAATGTCTATCTGTTCATATCTCTATTTTTTTCTCAAAGCTATTTTATGTTTTATAGCCAAATAAGGCAAAAAAAGGTTTAATGCCAAGAAAAATTATCAGCATTATCAACCTAGACGATAATCAAAGTATGCTAACTTTACAACAATAGCCGATGTAAGTAGTTACATAACACTTTCAATTGCTAAAATATGTATTGTCAGGTAGTATATGTTTGTTTGTTTATTTTTTAAATATCATCGATAAACGCGTAACAAAGTCACTTCTGTTATCTTCATTACAAGTAACAATAGAAGATTCCTGCGTGAATACAGGGTTTTGGATTCGCATACCATTGTTGAAGAAATGTACTACGCACTTTGTGAGTGAGGATACGCTATAATAATAGCAATCAATTTCAACTATTCGGCCTAACAAGAGTTGCGTAAGGGTTGGTAGTGAATATTGTTGACTAGCTAACTTATTTCTAGTCTACCACTTCCAAATTAGGAATCACTGTGCGTTGATAGTCTTGTGTAGTTTTGCGTAAAATTTGGAAATAAGCAAAGAAAAATTATGTATAATTATATCGAATATTATACTTCTTAAGATATTTGATATTCTTGAAGATTTTTGTCTGTCTTTAACTTAATATATCTTTAATTTATCTCTAATACTTTGTCCAATGAGGATAATTTAGTCAGTTGATTATTTTCTCAACTAACTCAAGATTTAGTGTTTGCTTTGTAGTTTTTATTTGTTTTTAATTTGTTTTTGAGAAAATGTATTCGTTGTTTTCAGAACATTAGGTGTCTCATAAAACAATGGAGTTTATCTCATCAAGGTCTAGTTTGATGAACCTGAAACATTTGGACAAAAGTTCTTTATTGATTGTGTCGAAATGGATAGTTACATTAAGTAAAGGCTATACATTTTAAAATGTACTCCAATTCAGATATCATGTGTCGATAAAAGATTATTTGTGCATGAAGCTAGTTATTTAAAGAGAGGTGATGTTTTCATATGTTTGTTTTGTATTTTTTTATTTATAATCATGATCGTCAGAAGCACAGCCATTGAGTTGGTTTGCACGAGAGTTCTTCATTGACCACATATTGAAGGTTGAGAAACGACAACGAATGAGAAGGTATAGGAAGTTTTGTTTTTATTTGAATGACGTTTGTTCTGACGACAATGATCCCGAGGAAAAATCGTTTTTGGTAATAGCATTATTGCATGCAGATATGGAGTAATTGACAGGAGTAAATTATATAGAGTTGAGTCTAATTATAAGAAACGTCACCTATTCAGACGTTTCTTACATTCTATTAAAACGATTTTTTTAGCTTAACCATGTATTTACAATCCAAGTAGTCATGTCCTGTTATGCTATATCCATTCAACTCGATAATAGTACTCAGTGTGATTTCCATTGCAAAAAACTCCGTCACAAGGTTGTTATGTCCAAGGCACACATTTTTTTTCCTGCAGAGTTTCCATAATCAGGCTAGTGAACGAGAATGACGTTTTCCCAGTGCCTGTTTCAACAGTCCAATCTTACAGAGATCCAAAGGTGTTGCATCTGATCACACGACAGGTGTGTTGCTATGGAACAGCATGAATAGCTACAGCTGCTTGGGGTATGTGTTGCTATGGAACAGCATGAATAGCTACAGCTGCTTGAAGTATGTGTTGCTATGGAACAGCATGAATACCTACAGCTGCTTGGGGTATGTGTTGCTATGGAACAACATGAATAGCTACAGCTGCTTGAAGTATGTGTTGCTATGGAACAGCATGAATACCTACAGCTGCTTGGGGTATGTGTTGCTATGGAACAGCATGAATAGCTACAGCTGCTTGAGGTATGTGTTGCTATGGAACAGCATGAATACCTACAGCTGCTTAAGGTATGTGTTGCTATGGAACAGCACGAATACCTACAGCTGCTTGAGGTATGTGTTGCTATGGAACAGCATGAATAGCTACAGCGGCTTGAGGTATGTGTTGCTATGGAACAGTATGAATACCTACAGCTGCTTGAGGTATGTGACGGTGGACTGATATTTTGTGAAAGCAAATTGTGTACACGTGAATTTTGTCGTCCAGAAGGTGATACATCTTGATTACGTTTCGTACTGTTGCCTGATGCGCGTGGACGTATTTTACCTCTGACCTTTGTGTTTCTCGATTCTCATCTGTTACAAGATTCTGTACTTTGCTTACCACGGATGATAGAAAACCTCGTTCTGTATGGTCTTGATGTCCCAAGTTTATCCTTATTCCTTTGTTTTCTTATGTCGTTAAATACAAATATATCCCGTCTTGGAAATGATAACTCCCACATCTAAACATATCTTTATAAACTGAGTGTGTGAATATTTCGGGTCGGAAAGGGCTGTTATATATCTATCTCAAATTAATTTTCGATGACTTCACATTACCTACGTTACGCTAAACAATGTTAAAATGTAATTTTGATACCCATCGTTCTACCGCGACTTTTTATTGGTTATGGTTGTCGCTTGACTTGCTGATTTGCATATTCAAAATTATTTTAATATCAAGTAGTAATGTAGGTTATTTAACTAGCAATAACAACCGATAGATTGGCTGAATAATGAATATAAAGATGGTTGCTTTACAGAAATGTATATATGAAGAATTTTCTAGATCTCAAATTAATTCTTAGTGATACAGTCTATATTGCATTAAGAACTTATTTCACACCAGTAAAATATGAAGTTAATTAACAAATCCGAAGACTGTAAACTCTCAAAGTGGGAAAGTCTCTGAACTTATATGTAGTGTTTCTTAAGTTTTAAAATACTAACTACCAGTTTTGTGAAATAAAGAAAAACTAAATTTTGTTTCATTCTTATGGTAGTTGTAAGTTTTCTTATTGACACAGGTAGGTAAAATGTATTAACTTTTCATCGTCCTTAAGAAGAAAAATAAGGTTGTATTTCCCTGACTTCCTTCTAATTCTTTTATCCACCTGAAATTTGAAATTGCTTATAAGTGATTTATGTAAATGTTCACTGAACCACCTGCACATGTACATAAAGCTATGTTATTAAATCATTAACAGCATTTTTTTTCTCGAGTAACATAGTCATATATTTCTAGATTGTAGTGCTATTCTGGTCTTATTTCAAATATTAATTACACGAGAAGTTTTATGTGTGAGGTTTCTCATTGTACTAGAAGTGAGGAAATAACATATTTTGTTTGAACTGAATAATTATGTCTGTATATATAGTTCAGAATTATAGCAGCAACCAGCCAACTCCTTGGAAACATATCACCTTTAAGACTCATATACAAGCTCTCGGTGACACCGTGATATAATTAACTCCAGAAATAAATGTTTGTAAAACTGACTCACTTTGCTGACTTATTTGTGCTGGAAATAGAAACGTTTCCTGCGATTATAAGATTCATAAACGTCAGTAAAGTGTGAACATACTGAAATATGCATCTCTAGTAATTTCATTGGAAAGAAAAAAAAAAGTCCGTAACTGTCTTTCCGCTGGAGAGCAACCCATATTAAGCGAATTAACTAAGTATGTTGGTGTCAATTGATAGTCCTAGGTGAGAATTTATATTTAAATACAAAACCTATAACTGTGCATCTTACATCCTACATACAATGCCTTTGAAAAGTATTCACACCTGCAATGTTTCTACATTTTATTGATGTCTGAGGTTGAAATCACGAAACTTTCAAATGGGACTTTATATTTAGAATCTGCACAATCTACTCCACACTGAGAAAGTTAAAAAAACGCTGATATTATGTAACTAAATTAGATTTTCTAAGAAAATTAGAATATTCTCAATTGCAGAAGTATTCAACCCTTTTGCTACGACAATCCCAAATCAATTCAGGTGCAAAAAATTAGTTTGAAAGGCCACAAAATTAGTGTAATGGTCTCTGTCTGTGTGCAATCAAAGTGGTTTAACTTGACTACAGAGTAAATGCATTTGTTCAAGACACGACTCACACAGTGATATGGCAAACCAACCATGAAGACCAAGGAGCTTTTCAAACAAGTCAGGGATAAAGTGGTAGAGAAGCACAGATCAGGAAAAGGTTACAAGAAAATTTAAAAGTCGCTGATTATCCTTTTGAGTACGGTGAAGTTTATCATTAAGAAGTGGAATGTGCTTCAAACCACCTACTCACTATCCAGATCAGACTAGCCTTCAAAACTAAGCAGTCGGGCAAGAAGGAAACTGGTTAGGAATGCCACTGTGAAGCCAGCAGTGACTCTGAAAGACTTGCAAAATTTCATGTCTGAAATAGGAGTTAGTGTTCATATATCGACAATATCCCGGTCCCTACACACAGCTGGCCTGTATTGGTGAATGGCAAGAAAACCACTATTGAAAAAGAATCATCTTAAATCTCGTTTGGAGTTTGTGACAAAGCATGTAAATGATACTGCAAACATGTGGCAGAAGGTTGTGAGGTTAGACGAAACAAAAATTGACCTTTCTGGTCTAAATTCAAAGCCGGTCAACGTCATCCCAACGGTCGAGCATGATGGTTTGTTTGTAGGTATATTAGGTAGAGAGGGTAGCAAATAGCCTTAATACCTTTGCCATAAATACAAAATGCAAATAGAAACAAATACTAAAACATATTGTTTGTTTGCTTGTTTTGGACTTATGCACAAAGCTACACAATGGGCTATCTGTGCTCTGCCCACCACGGGTATCAAAATCCGGTTTCTAGCGTTGTAAGTCCGCAAACATTCCGCTGTGTAACTGGGGGCCAAGCATGGTGGTAGCAGCATCATGTTAAGGGGATGCTTCTCATCAGCGGGTACTGGGAAGCTTGTCAGGATTGATGGGAAGATGGGTGAAGGAACGTACAGGCGAATGCTAGAGGAAAACCTGCTTGAGTCAGCCAAGAATCTAAAACTGTGTCAAAAATCCACATTTCAGAAAGACAATGACCCACAGCACAAGGACAAAGCCACACTGGAGTGTTTCAAAAGAAGAAAGTGAATGTCCTGGAGTGGCCCAGTCAAAGTCCTGACTTGAATCCAATGGAAAATTTATGGCGAGATTTGAAGATTGCAGTCTATCAACGATCTCCAACGAACTTCTCAGAAATGGAGAAGTTTTTCCAAGAAGAATGGCCAAAACATTACACCATCTCATTGTGCAAAGCTGGTAGAGACCTATCCAAAAAGACTCACGGCAGTAATTGCTGCCAAAAGGCAAAGGTGTTTCCATCAAGTACTGAGTTAGGGGGATGAATACTTATGCAATCAGCAAATTTCAATTTATATATTTTCTTTGCGGGTTTTGCTGACATTCAACCTCCTTTACACATAACAGTGTTAAGTTTGGTCATTAGAGTTTTGAATAAGAAGAAGTTCATTAAGAACATTATTTACATTATTTGTATTTCATCAAAACGTGACATTATTGGTAGGGGGTCAATATTTTGCAAGACACTGTATATTAACGTACATTTCATTGGCTTAACCATCACTATGGCTGACTCTCAACAGGGTCTTGCCTGATAATTATTATTTCTTTTAGAATGAACCAGTAATGAACTCATACATAAGTAGGAATACCATGTGAAATGTAGATATTTACTTAAAGTAAACAAAGAAAAAGAAAACAGTCCTGGACTCAGTCTTTTGAAGGAAGATCAACTTGTCTGTTTCTGAAAAAATATAATGCATAGTTCAGCTTTCATATTTTCTCCTGGCGTTTTTTATTCTTATACTTGATATGACAAAATATTATTAAGAAGGATAACTTAAATTAAGAAATTATTTCCTTTTAGTTTTTCTGCGTGTTTTCTCTTTTGACTTCCTTCATACTCACGTGCTACCCACTCACACATGCTCTTAACTCTAATAGCAAATCTGCGACCAAGGTCATTACAAAAAGATGCTTTCAAGAGAAGGCAAAAATAATATAAACAAGGGTAAAGTCATCCATACATAGTAGGCTGAATAGACAAGTAATGAGACGTCAATCAAACTATAAATATTGAATAATTGTTGATCTGTTCTTACATCACATACACAAGTAAGTCACTATTTAATATGATAGTGATTTTGTTTTCTCTTTAGAAATTATTAAAGTAATTTTAAGTCTTTCATAGAATCTTTAAAATGATTCATACCATGTTAAAATTTTGTTGCAGTCCTTAAATCCTGCTACATTGTATTTGATCTCACAGACTGATAGTTTAATCACAAAAACCAAGATATTATAAAAGTGAATTAATATTAATTAGGTTAAAACTCAAGAGACTTGTGCAAACATTTAAAATATTAAAATACTCAAAACAGTCAAAGTTACTGAGGATGACGTGAACGACGTCGAGACACGTAGAATGTATTTTACGACCGTTGATCGTTTTTATTTTAAATCAAATCTTAATTGTGTATTATACAACTTTGGTTGTTTGAGTATTATAACATATATATCAAAACCAATTTAGTGCAATATTTTATTCCATAAAGTTCCGACCTCTCTGAGTCATACTTTTAACCCATTGATATAAGGTGGTTTTGGAAATAGGGGACTACATTTTTTTTTGTTAAGCAAATGAGCTATCTGTGCTGTGTCAACAACGGGTATCGATACCCAGTTTTAGCGTTATAAAGCTTCAGACGTGCCGCTGAGTCACTGAGTGGCCAGAGAACCAAAAAAAAGTTTTTAGTTAAAACAAAACAAGAGGGAATCCTCAATATCCGCGGTACTTGAATTCTTTTAGACAGGAATAAAGAAAATTAATTGATGAGATCTTTTTTTCCCCCTTTTTATTAACTATATTTTTGGGCGCCAGCAATATCAAGCGTGGGGCGCGAGTATACCCTATTCGATTTTATCACTCATCAGGATTTCTATCAGCTTACCGTCAAATTGAAATTATTTTAGGCAGGATTAGTGTAAATTAGTCAATCAAATCGGTTTGATATCCTGAGTCCAAAACTGTAATTAGATCTCAAACTTGCTCGCCCTTTCAGCCGTGGGAGCGTTATTATGTGACGGTCAATCCCACTATTCTCACTAGCTGCCTTCCCTCTAGTCTTTCACTGCAAAATTAGGGACGGCTAGCGCAGATAGCCCTTGTGTAGCTTTGCACGAATAATTAAAATCATTATTTGTTAACACAACAAAAATTATGAAAAGCCAAAGTCATGCATTTTGGGTGTTGTTGTGTTTAAATGCATAATACATGTTATCTGGGCTTTTAGAGACTTAAATAGTGGCGATGTTAAAATAAGTGTTCTAATTAATAACATTGTAAAGGAAGGATGGACACTGTATTTACAAAAATATTCTATACTTCTAATAAATATGTCTTTAAATAATGTTGGCCAGAATTTCAACTTTTTCGATTTATAATTTTTATAATTGCAAAAATGTTTCATTATTGACATATTTTCTAGATTTTATTAATATCAAAAGTTGTTAAATAATATTGCATCCCAATAAGCAATGCGTGTATTGCGTTTTCTCGGCTGTGAAATTTTATTTACCCTTTGTCCTATCTTGATTAAAGCGAAAGCTTAAGAGTTGTGTAAGTAATAACTATGGCACCAGAATCAGAATGAATTCCTTGTCATAAGTAACTAAATTAATTAGATGTCTAACAGGTTAACAACTTTCGACAATTCAACTGCATAAGGCTTGTAAACTTACATAGTCGATATCGAGATACATTTAAGATTGTGGTTAAAAAAAACTATTGTAAACAAAATGTTTCGCATATGTAATTAATTTTTTTATATCAGTTATTTTCTAAAGTCATTATAAACACAATTTTTTTATATAAAGCTTATTCAACTTATTTTCATCACCATAAAATGTTTCTGATGTAATAAAAAAATCTTAAGTGGTGCTTAAGTGGTGTAACTATCGGTAACCCCTTAAGAAATTTCACATTTTTTCCAGTCAGTATTAAATAATAAGAATAATTAATAAAACAGTCCTCTGTTCCATTTTATGTTCCTTCGGTTCAAATGTTTCATAGTGGTGTTTTATGTACCCTATTGAACATGTGTGAATGTATTTTAGGCTTTTAATGTAATTACTATGTCTAAAACTCCAGAACACACACAACAGAAAGGTTAAATAAAATTTTCTACCTGTTGTCTCATTATACACGCATTGACTCTGCTCATAGTTTTCTATAGGTCAAAAATTATTGTGTCCTGTTTTTTTTTTTCGTGTTGAATAATAGAATAAAACACATAAAAAACTGTAATCTCTATCTTATTACGCACTAGTAAGCACCGCATTGAATATTTTTGTTTGTTTTCGGGTATTCGCATAAATCTACTGAAGGGCTATCTGTGTTAGCCGTAATTTTAAACTCATAAACTAGAAGGAGGCAACTAGCCAGCAGTACCCACAGTCAACTCTTGGGCTTCTTTTACCTGACTGAATATTCGGATTTAAGCTTCGCCCTGCTAACGCACCCACAATCATAAAGTGCAAAGCGCAATTTATTTTTCAGCAACTGGACTTGAGCATATGATCAACAATCTAGCACGTTAACTACTGGGTCGTGATCAGCGAAATTAAACATCGGATAAATACATATGGTTTTATTTCTTCCGACTCTATTTAACACTAATTAGCATAACAGCATGATCAACGTTTAAATATATTTACTAAGCCTTTCACGTTTCTAGTCTTTTCTCCAGGATAGGTTTGTGAACAATTCCGGTTCCAGCACATCATTTTTACAGCAACGACATTAAAAAACAACTTTTCTTCAATAACTTTCAGGATAAATATTTCCTCTATTTTATTTAAATTTATTTGTCATAATTCAAAAATTGGTTTAGTTTTAGTACTCTAGTACTTTTCATATGCATCTCCAGCATGTGGAATATCGCTGTATCACGGTAATCATTATTTTATTTTTCTGATATATGTCAACACATTATGATTTGTTCTTTCCTACAAAATATATTTATTTTGTCTATGAGCCATTGTAGCTTTTTTAATTTTCTTGTAACAAATAAAAGATCGCTTACTCTAATAAATACAAAAGAAGTGGTTAATCATAAGTTTTATTCTGTTTATAAAAGTGACTAAATAATATCACAGTAACCCCAAAATGTTTGTATAAGGTATATAAATAAAAATTGACTTAGATAGACCAAACAAGTGTTGTGTAATGTATAAGCTTCAGCATTAGCTATTCTTTGAATAAATAGTTAGTGCTGATATAATTAGAATGTTAAAAATCTAGTGATTTGTTCGTTTTAATAAGATTCATTGATCAAAAAGATACGTTCATACCAAGTGGTAATTATCCAAAATGAAAACTAACAAAGAAGATTAATGAATTAATTGTCTGTATATGTTTCTAAACACCTAAGATGCAGTAAATCTTTCAAAGCAAAATAAATGTAAAACACCACAATAGAGTTTGATATTTGTTATCAATGGTTTTGAAACTTGAAAACAGAAGCAATTAGAAAGGTCTTTTGTAGTGACAGACGCTGACACAGCAGGTAGTCAAAGACCGCTAGCACATAGATACAAGCAATAATTATAATAAGGCAGAATATCATTCAGAAACTCACTATACTTAATTTTGTTAATTAGCTAATTCAGTGTAACGAATAAAGATATAAAGCGGAAATCGTATTCGTCGTTTATCTCTGATATTAGTTTTTATTGCTATTGATTTTCTGTTTTCTTGGTTAATTCTGTATGTGTTTATATTTATTCGTTTATGCAGCTTAATCACAAATATCTCCTCTGTTGGAAAATGTCTTGTCACATGCTATTGCCTGATAGATATTAACTTTAGCCAGTTTGTAGATATACATCCTAACTTGAATAACTGTTACGACACGGCACGTCCTCCAAACAAGGCCCTTAACTCCCTGAATGAAGCATTCAATAACTCGCAATGTAAACACTCAAGTCCCTATACTCCCACTCTGATTCATCTGTTAATCTTCAGTAACCTTAGTTTTGTAGAGTTTCTTTAATTACAATTTCATATACAGTAAATTACATTAAGTTAGTGCATTCAAGATTCAAGATTGATATGCAGTAGCATACGCAACAAGATTTGCCCTATCCCTCAGGGTAATGCAGCACGCAGGGTAGATACGTTATTAAACTTCATAGTAATGAATCTTGATAGCCTTCTGACAGCCCAATGTACCTCTTTAATTTTTAAAGTGAGACCCAAACTAAGAAAACATCACTATCTCAACTTCTGGGGCACCTTGAAGACAAATAGTCTCCATAAAGTTATGAATAGTGTCTTCTAGGGCACTTTGAAAATAAATAGTCTCCAGAAAGTTATGAATAGTGTCTCCTAGGGCATCTTGAAGACAAATAGTCTCCAGAAAGTTATGAATAGTGTCTTCTAGGGCATCTTGAAGACAAATAGTCTCCAGAAAGTTATGAACAGTATATTCAACGTGGGGTAGGTTTTGTTTGTGCGCATGTCTTTGTACTCTTCGATGACGTGTTTTAAATTTTCCCTTATATGAACTGAGAAACGTTTTACGAGATATACAACAGTTTGCGTAAATAACATCCAGGTCCCATTGTCTCGCAAACTTCAACGTATAAGCGTTCGTTTGATATAAAACGTGAATCCGATGGTTTATGGTTTGTATCCAACTATTCGACTGAAGTAGACCAAGAGTTCAGGTTGGGTGCTGTTTACCAGGTGCTTTCCCTGTAGTGTACCAACTCAAAATTAATGGAACTAGCGAAAATAGCCGTATTGTATATTTGCACGAAGTAAAACAAACCAAACAAATTTTATTATTCATCTAGCAGTTGATGAAGGTTGATATAGCTATTAACTGCTTAACTTATCTTGTTCTGTTATAGGGTTTTGGTTACTTTAACTATGTCTTACATTACAGTGTATTCAATACTCATTCCTCTTATGAATCTGAAACATTAAAGAACACGTTACAGTAGCTGATAGATACCTGTTTTATTCTGGAGATAAGTAACACCTTTAAAAGTAATTAAATTGTTATAAAAAGAAAGTACGTGAAATTAGTAACTTAGACAAATTACTTTCCAAGAGGTACAATGATGCACTCAGGATTGATTGTTTCTTCACAAGAAAGTCGTTTTCAGGGAAGTAATATACGTTCATACATATTAATATAAAAATATAAAATGTTGTTTTCATTCGAATACAATACATGTTTATTTCATAAATATGTATATCACGTTTTAAATATTAACTGCAGAATCAATACATTTCCAGAGAAACCAGCCTGGATTGTCAACGTACTGTGAGTAATACTTAAAGTTCGGAGGCGTTTCTGATTTTACATATCTGCCGTAATTCACAAAAAACTAGTGTTTTTATTCCTGTTGTTGATTTTTTACATCGGAATCACATGATCCAAACCAAGCTCCGTACAGATAATATACAGTAATGTAAAGCAAAACAGCAACGCTTCTTGAAAAACATCAATTACAAATTAATAGAACACATAACACAATTTATTAAACCCGATAAGATGAGGGCTTTTGTCAAATGGACAATAATAACATGTTTGCGGTTTTTTGTTTTGTTTTTATGTAGAGAAACTAGGTTTAAAACTTAGCAGATTAAAAGATTAAATGAGTCTATAATATAATCATTTTAAATGTGGTTATCACATGTGATATTAACACTGAATGAAACTCAGTGGTTAAAGTAAAAAAAAAGTAAAAAACTTTGTGCGTCCCAGAACAATGTATTTTTAATGTTATTGTTATTATTTTTTCGAGTTGTTGTTTTGTTTTTGTTGTCAATTTTTAAATTATTTAAACCTTTAACTATCAATTTATTTATTTCTTATAGGTATTTTTCCTAAATTTGTTTTGCGTTCCACATTTTCTGTACCCAAATCTCTTCTTTCCATTCCCTAAAAATTATTATCACTCTTGTATAATTTTTTCTTCAAGCTAATGAAAATAGTCCTTTATTAGAATGGAGTGTCAGATAAGAAATATTATTACACTTAAATAAAGTTTTTTTAAAGAACACTTTTTAAGCCAATGAAAATACTCTACATTATCAAGAAGGACCACCACAGCTGAAGTACTATAACACGTTCATCATTTTTTATACAATAAAAATACTTTTGCGTTGTCAGAATGGACAGCTAAGTATGAAACTACTACCATAATTGCATAATTCATTTTTAAAACAGGGCCTAGCGGTTAATGTGTCGGGTTGTAGATTGGAAGGTCCAAGTTTCAAACTATCATAGGCTGTTGAACGCGTTCGCACTTTCCGCTGGGGGAATTATAACGGTTAATCACAGTATTCGGTTAAAAGCTACCAAGTATGCAGTGGGTGTTGCTTACTGTTTGCCGTCCTTCTTTTCAAAAGTCCTAAATTATGACTAGCTATACCTGGACCTCGACAGACGCCAACCCTAACTTATTGAGCTAATTAACAATAAATAACCTGGGGAAGAAAAAAGAAATGAGAGACAGAAGAAGAGGTGGAGAGACGACAGAAGATATGGGACACCAGGCCTGGAGAAATATTGCAAGAGATGGGAAACGATGTAATTCATATAAGGAGGCCACGTCCTGCATTGAATTACAAGTTCTTAAGAACAAAATTGAATAAGTATGCCTGGACCTTACAGTTTCAGGCTTTGTTTGTTAACCAATGTGTCGCATAAGACGTTTTTCAGGTTAAAAATACTGTAAACCTGCTTAAAAACAGAATAACGTACCTCTTTGTTGTTAGGATGGACCGCCAGAGATATCTATGAAGGCATTTAAAATCATCTTATTAAATTTGATACCTTTTTCTTCATTTAATTTCAAAAAGAGGAAGGTCTCTTTAACTTTTTAAATCTCTGAAATAATGTTGTTTCCCAAGTATTATGAACAGTTATGAATTATTCTCTATTCAAATACTGCACACCACACAATAACTAATTTTTTTTTAAGTTTTCTAATCAGTAAAGTTCGTTTAGTAAAACTTTTTGAGATACAGCTGCATAAATTGTATCATTTTAAATTACACGATTGACTCTGAACTTGATTTAAAACATTCAATAGCTTACAGATTTAATAAATTCAAATTATTGAAATGTTCTAAAAGTTAAATTAACTATCTGTGAGTTCCTTTCGTCAGCGCACGAGTAGTAACAGAGAAGACAGCATATGCTCGGATAAATATGTACGAGTTGTTAGTCTGGTCTTTATAAGTTGTTTTGAGCATCTGTTCGTCAAAATACACATACACATCTGTTTTGTATAAAAGGTTGTGCTTTTGGAATAATCCTTTTCGAAACAGATCAACGCTTTGTTCAGACAGTTTCTCTCTACTTGGTGTAGATTCATGACTTGTTGTGTGCCAGAAGTTATAGGACGTCAAATTTTTCGACTGTCCAGAAGTAGTATGAAGCAAACGGATATTGCCAGAACAGTAGGGTACCCCAGTGTACTGTATCCAGAATCTTTAAATGTTATCGAACTACAGGAAACTTTGTTCCAGCAAAGAGAAAAATTATTGCCTGAGACGACTGTGTTTTGATCAGGTTAACACTGAAGATCGAAAGAAGTTTTGCAACACATTACGACAGGAATGACATGAATACATTCATTCCAGGGTATCCAGAAGAATAGTGAATAGGACACTGACCAAGCAAGGTTATTTTGCAAGGGCTATCTCCCAACCGATACTAGCCAGAATTCACCACCATCACCGTATTACTTGGGTAAGACAGGACGCTACCTTACAGTTGGAAACATGTCATCTTGTCAGGTGAATCCTGTTTCTGGCTTGTTAAAGCTGATGGTAGGATTTTTATTTGTCGTTTGCCTGGAGAACAGATGAAGAAAGACTGTCTTGCCCACAGGAAACACACAAGAGGTGGTGTAGTACATGTTTGGGCAGCTAGCTATTCATCATGGTGGAAAAAACTGCTCTTCATATCCTCCAGAGAAACGCCAATGGCGTCTTCTAGAGGCATAACATGGAGACGATATGTTTGCCGTATGCTAGAGCAGGGTTTGGCAATAACTTTTTGTTTCACTATGACAATGCCACTGCCTACAGTGCTCGTATGGTACAGGGTTATCTCGACCAGGAGGAAGTTACAAGATTGTCATGGCCAGCAAAGTCCCCTGATTGTAATCCTATTCAGAACTGTTGGGCAAATGTGAGCCGGAAAGATGATAACCACGGCTACTGTAGCTGAGTTTCAGAGTCATCTAGTGAGAAGTTGGAATGAAACCACGGTGGATTACATCAATAACCCCATCGACAACATGCCATGTCGTCTTGCAGTGGTTACTGGAGTACGAAGAGGACCAACCAAGTTCTGAATATTTAATATGAACTGATATAAGGTTACAGACGCTATTTATAATAATGTGATGTTATATTTTGTCATTATATATGTTTTGATAAGGTTTTGTTGTGATAGGTGAATTGCTGAATTACACATCTTTCTACAGGCGTCTGATAAATACATCGTTCATAATGTGCATAGAACATGACTCATTATACAAATTAATATAACATGCATTTCTCAGTTTGACAGCGCTAAGTGTATTTGTATTCCATCTTAATAATAACGACCTTATTCGTTATAAAATATGCAAACATTTTGGCCAAGGCTGTATACTTGTATCTTAATTGCGATAATTAATGGTTAGGAATGAAATGCATAACTTGTTTCTCAGATTTGTTGAATACAGAAGGATATAACATAAATTAGATTTCAGGTCACAAAAAAGTTTAGACATAAAGAAGATATGATGACTAAAAACAATATGATAGATACGGTTTTAAGTACTTCATTCCCAACTGACTGAAAGCCTCATTACACTCCATATTTTACACTCTGAAGACTTCAAAGTATAGTAAATGCGAACTAAGTACTGAGAGTGGAATCAAATACTGCAGTGTTGACTACAGAGATTTCCAACTTATTTGGTCTGAAGGCAAGCCGAGTTAAAATGTTGTTATTTCGAAATGCGACTAATGTTTGTACTTTTATCTAGTTAATGTGAGGATAAGCATACAATAAAATATTAGTTTATAATATTTGTAATGTCAGAAATATTGGTTGTTGAAGAGAAATATTTCACAACGTTAAAGTTTCAAATTTTAATACTATAGCATTAAATTTCTCATTTTACTTAGACAGTGGTAGTTGGTTAGAAACAAATAATGCAATATATAACATGCGCATATGTATATATATATTATGGGGCTTCCAAAATATTTATTTTGCCTTATTATATAGTTGCAAAATTAAAATAACCTTAAAATCATGCAGTATAAAATATCGAAGACGGAATTCTAAACTTAATGCGTGGCATGATTCGGTCTATTATGTTTAGACTAGAATGACAGCTTGAACAGGTATACAACCGTATCTTGAAAGTCTTTCAATAAACAGTATAGTGTTTGTTTGTTTTTGAATTTCGCGCAAAGCTACACGAGGGCTATCTGCGCTAGCCGTCCCTAATTTAACAGTGTA
>NW_013665617.1:773682-777240 GCF_000517525.1 Limulus polyphemus
CACCACCCACCGCCAATTCTTGGGCTACTCTTTTACCAACGAATGAATAGTTGGATTGACCGTCACATTATAACGCCCCCACGACTGAAAGGGCGAGCATGTTTGGTGTGACGGGGATTCGAACCCGCGACCCTCAGACTGCGAGTCGAGTGCCTTAACCACCTGGCCATGCCGAGCCGAACAGTATGGTGTACACTTTTCGATAACCTGCAGTAAAGTCACATAAAAATGAGCAAAATTCTTTCCTCATCACTCTTTCTCTCTAATCAGTCATCAAATTTAAAATTACGATTACGTTTGTATCTCATTCGGTTTTAGAGTTCTAAACACACTACGAAGAAAGACAGTTAAATGTTACTATCAAAACAATGCTTTGAATTTTCAAACCTTATTTAAAACTCAAAACTTATTTTAAATAAACGAATCAAAATTCTTGCCCTGAAGTGCTTAAAAATAAATATATTTACATAAATGCAAACAAAAACGAAGATCGAATCGAAATGAGCAAATATATATGTTTCTGAAGTGATATATTGTCAAGTTTACAATGTTAACCTTTCTAACGCTAAAAGCTCCTATTTATGGGCAGTTCACTTTATTTTCATATAATACGAAATCCTTAGAAAGAACAACTCATGGTTAAAACAATTCTATCTTAAAAATGATTTATTCAAAGAGAAGTAAAGGCACAATAAGAATGACAAATTTTGTTCAGGAACATTTAGACACATTACAGTGTATTTTGATATGTTTTGTCTCATTTTTAAAACAGTACCTAAAATCTGTTCCTGTATGAAGATTCTGAAACATCGTCTGTTCTAAAAAGTATTCATTTATTCTCGTTATGTCCTGAATGCTGAGACATCCATTTTATTCAAATCACCAAATGTTGAAAGACAAAGAAAGTAGAGAGATAAGAGATATGTTTGACAAAATATATATAACAAATGTACTATTTTTAGCTCTTTGTCTAAAAAACATAATAAGGGCAAAGAATTTTAACTTGAGAAGAACCAGCTAGCTTTTTGGAACTTCTTGTTTCCCGCTAGTTTCACCAGTTTATTTTTTGCTGTAGCCTTCAATGCAGTGCTGATTGGTTGCCTATAGTTAAAGGTGTTGATTTCGTCAGGCATGCTATATTGTTAGTGCAAAACGTTAATTACAAAGACGCTTCAATGAACACTGCCAAAACTCTAGCTCCAACAAATCTGGCATATACATTTATGCGTACACGTTTCATAATGGTCCAATTTCATTTGATGGTTTTCGAATTGTCTATTCAGCTTCTAGTAAGCAGGAGTTATGGATAAAGGAAGCCATTCTTAATAAGGACAAAAAATCCCCTCTGTGAAACTCTGAAGGGACGTCTGAAGCAAAAGGGCTTTTCTTTGGAAATTTCTTTTGGACAAAGAGTTAAAAACTAACAATGTACGTGTGCAAGATGATATGGTTTTGAAAAAACATTTTGAATAAAACTTATTATTTTAATTATGCCTCTGGTGAACTTTTGTTCCTTGGGCCAAGTAGTGTTTTTGAGATAATTATTTTGAATTATTTTAATTTAATAATTTAATTTTAATTGCATTGTTACGTAAGACTGAATTTTCTAGAAAACGTTCCCCACATCTATAAATATAACTAACGCGCCGCGCCAAAAGAGAGTATTTATTAGTAGTTCGCTATAATTTAATAATTATAATTATTTTTCCTTATAATCACTTTGTATCTTTCATTTCAGCCAAATGAGTTAATTAAGTGTTTATAACAAATAACACGTTTTAGAGCTGAGATTAAACTAAAAGCACGAACGTTAAGAGCAGGCTGCTAAGGAGATCTATGAGAACATACAAGCAAGATGTCCATAAACTGTCCTTAGAGAATAATTAATTTACTATTCGTGCATTTTATCTTACATATTATAAATTCCATACTAGTTATACTTAAATACAAGCAAACGAAAGGGGGAAAGGTAGGCAGATGCGAAATATCCTTTATTTCAACTATGTTATTTTTCCTTTTATTGCTTTCTAACGACAGAAAAATGTTTATAAAATATAACGCAACTTGTCTCAGTTTCTCATTATCTTAGTGAATTTATTAGTATAATTTATTATTCATTCGTTAATTAAACGACATTTTAATTACATTTTGCATGTAAAAGTTGTTTCATTTTGTTATTGTCTTAATGTATATATCATTACTATTTACTATTTATGAACTAATTAAACGAGATTATAACTACAGTGTTCATGTAAAAGCCTGTTTTATATTTTAGAAACAATTTACTTGACGAGAAAGGTATTCTTTTATATAAAAAGAACCTCAAAATTCTTATACATTTTTTCCGTTTTGGTTTCATATCGGCTTCAGAGATTAGACAAAGACATAAATAACCCAAATTTCGACAGAATAATTAATTCATTTTCTGTAACAAAATTTTCTTGTCGTTTTGGGAAAAATTAACATTTATCTATGTCTGAGAAACAAATTATTCAGTTGAAAACTTATTTCAGTAGATACAGTTATTTCTTATCTATTACCTATATTTTATAAGACAGATGGCACCACTATAGAAACCCGTAAATATTTTAGTAAGTTCTTACTGTTTTTTATTAGAAATGTAGTGATATTTCACCAGTCACAGTTCATATCTGCTAAAAAGGCCCAGATCGATACCTAAGTAAAAGAAAGTACAAGTGACTTATTTAATAATGAAATATGCAAAACCAAGATTTCAGATTGCTTACCAATATATAAATGTGAACAAAACATCGAGAAGGCTATTTTAAACCCCATTCTAAAAATATAATTTCATAGACACATATGAAATATCAGACCTTGATTTAATTAATAATGTTTTAGAAATAAACGGGTAAGAAATAATTAAAATAAAAAATATCACTAACAATAATAGTGGAATTAATATAATATCGTTATTCTTAAACACTGCATAATCTATCATGTAACGAATTTGTTGTTATATATTTATTTTGATATCGACGTTGTTTGGATTGGGTTTATATTTAAAAACATGCATAGCTTGTACTGTTAGATATGTATTGCGGAACTCCCGCCTATTCTCCAAAGTTGTAGAAGATTCTCGAAAGTAAGAATCAATAATATATGTATATACGTAAACACTTAAATTGCATTGTTACGTAAGACTGAATTTTCTAGAAAACGTTCCCCACATCTATAAATATAACTAACGCGCCGCGCCAAAAGAGAGTATTTATTAGTAGTTCGCTATAATCAGTGTGCTATAAACTTCGAAAGCTATTACTGTGATTTTTATAACGCTTATCAATCGAAAAACTTCAAATATTTGACCAGGAATATTTATCAATTTCGAACATTTTAAATCGTTTAACTTCAGTGGATTCTCATCGGTCATTAGTATTTTTACGAACACATTATATAACTTCAACGGTGGAAAACCTAGCGTGTGTGGCCAAGGACAAAGCTAGCTAGCTTCCCGGCGAACCGTACTTACATCAACTCGTAATTAACTCGCTCATCATAAACCCTCTATAAAATATCAAGGGAGTTCCAAACTAG
>NW_013665617.1:777703-788198 GCF_000517525.1 Limulus polyphemus
CCAAACTAGAAAGAAGATTTTATATTGTTTGTAAGTTTGTGAAATTTTGTTTATAAATCTTTATTTGTAATAACTATATGTGATAACTGTTATTGTAAATTGTACTGTTGTGTGTATATTAAAACGTATCTGTGTTGAAAAAGAAAACTGTGTATCAATCTTTTTAGCAAATATCATAAACTGACTATACATCGGCATTTATTTAAATACTAAATCTAAAGTACGATTTAATTACTAAATTTTTATTATCAGTTAACTCGGCCTCGGACTATTCGAATTTCTAATACGTAACAATCATAACTGTGTAAACTGAAGTACATTGAGGTATAGAACTTCAAATAATCTGTATAAAGATAAAAAATGTACGAAACACCCATGAAATTAAAAAATTAACACATACAGATTTACGTAGCGATATAGATAGATGGTAATTATCCTTGAGTTATGTTGTAAATATATAATTTGATAGAACTGGTATAAAGTACTGATTGTGGTAAACACCGAACCTGTGAAAATACAGATTAAACAGTTTTTCATTCATGCAAAAATAATTTAATATCAAAGTTGGCTTTATCTTATTAATTTTTCATTCTGTACATAACAGCACTTATCTATTTTATTAACATATCAGTCTTAAAATACACATTTTAATTGTTTTTTGTTTGTTTACTGAAATTGTGGTGCTTTTCAAAGACACGAAAGGAAACCTGTAATGTTTAAGGGTTAAAAACTATTGTTGGAACCATATCCAGTGGCCACTTTATTAAACTCCCTTCCCTTAAATATTTACACACGTTTTACTTGCATGTGCAAAATAGACTGATATGTTATATCAGATGATCACAAGAAACCTATAAACAGAAAAATGTAATATCAAAAAGTAGTTCCGAACAACAAGTGCGTTATAATCGACCACGACAATTTTCTGCAACTTTCAGAGTCGATGTTCTATCAAATCCAGGCTATTATCACATATATGTACGAAAATATTCCTGCAAGTTTCAGTCCGTCATTTGTTTATGAAGCCTTTAACATTGCAGAACTTTTACCTAGAAATACGTCTTCCCTTCTTTCTTGGCCATATTTTCGAAAGTTAACATTATCTTAAATCTCCTGCAAAAGAGTAAGACGGCACAACAAGAAGATATTTATTGTATTAAAAATATTACCATAAACGCACCTAGTAGGTCCAGTGGCAAATTTGCGGACTTACAAAATTAAATTCCGAGGCTCACTTTCCCGCGGTAGACAGAACAGATTGTGTAGTTTTTGCTCTAAAAAAAACAAACCCAAGACAAGAATTTAGTAAGTTGGTAATGCAACGCCATCTAGTTCAAAATCAGACAGAATACTTTATAAATCTTAAATTTGTTGGTGAACTCTAGTGAATGGACAGCTGTTAAATATACATAATCTAAATAGTATTTCTTGTTTAAAAATAATATTAATAAAAATACGTTTCTAAACAACGTTCACAATCCACTAAAAGTTTATAAAATATTTATAAAGTATAAAAAGAATTACGTGATTTCAATTCCTCAGATAATTTAACCATTTCTACATCGTATCAGCCGCTATTAAATCTGAGCCTGTATAAAGATGTGAATAAGTTTAATAATATATTTTCCAACTGTTGAAAACGATCATATAGTACGCAAAGTCTTTTACATTTGCTAATAAACATAACATATACGAACTTTGTGACATTGTATGGACAAGATACAAAACTGTGATTGTCAGATACATTGAGAACTAAAATAAGAATAAAGAAATGATTCTCGTTAAAGTTGCATATATTTTAAGAAACAACATACATGTACTTTCAATTATGTATTCGAATCAAACTGTTTTACAACCCGAGCTGATGCCTATTATAATTTGTATGGTAGTTCTATCTAGTGGCAGGAATTATGACTAATTTACCAAATCATTGTGTGTTTTTGTCTAATTCAGTAAATAAATATTCAAAGGTATAGTACTTTAAATAAAATTGATTATTTTTCTAAAAAAAATCTATAAAATGACTCAACTGTGTCACTGTAGTTAAATGCTTTGCTTAGCAAGAATATGGTGCATTGTTGGTTCAATTATTCCTTTTTAAAGATATGATAAATAACATTATTAATAAAGAACCAAATAAAAAAAATAACCATTTCTATAATAACTGTTCAATTAACGCAAGAAAACAGAAAACGAAACGTTTTAGAAAAATAAGAACAAGGATTTCTTGTTCACTAACTGAATAATAAATAATGTGCTTGTGGTATTTTCAATATTAGAGGCTATAAAAAATTCAAACCAATACTTTTGTTAGATTTACAGCGTCAGTTGCTTCTTAAACAAATTGTATTCACCATTAGTTTTAAATTAACAAAATATTATACCATTCACACCTTCCAACGGCTAAAAGCGGCAGAATAAGTAAAATAATCAGAAGTTTAGAGAAATATATTTGTATTTTAGCACTGTTACTCTGGTTATCTACCGCCGTCCCTAATTCTGAGCTAGTGACCAGAGGGAAAGCAGCAGTACCTTAACACTGATCATCCACACTGAGGGATTGAATGCCACCCATATAGCGCACCAACAGCTTACATTTAGTGCAGGAAATATTTTCGTATCATAAGTATTTGAATGCGTCTCACCAGCTCCGAAATCCAGATCTTTACAACAGGGGCAACAGCGAAAGGAAACATCAATTATTTAATGCCAGTTCTGAAATCATAACCTTAATACTGATATACGTTAAATTGAAGAATATATACATATTTCACATCTGCCTTTCTCAGGATATTGGCAGGAGCCAGTCAGATGCTGGGGTGCATTTCTGGACATCGTGTTTGTTTCACTGGTTTTATTTTATGCCCAAACTGTAAAAAATATGTCTTGTTTACATTAACTGCAACTTCTTTTGTTTTTGAATTTTTCTGCTTTTATCTCTTTCCATATCTAGTTTGAATGATGGAATTTATTTATTTTGAAACGCCAGTGAAGGTTATATACAATAATATTCATATAAAACCCTTGCAAATAAAAAATAAAACTGTCGTTTACCCTGTTCGTAGTTCAACTCTCTTATAAAATTAAGATTTCTGATGTAATGAATCTGTGGTGAAATTAAGCTCAATATCATATGAGCTCAAGAGATGGCGCTTAAGAAGAGAGATTTTTGTTTTTACATCAGAAAGTTTATAGACCTGAAATCGAATAATGATTTGATAGAATAATATAAATAAGAATCACTTTGGAGTTTTAAAGGCGCTATGACACACAATGGCCTGTTTCAAAGTGTTTCACACAATAAAAATAGTGAAAAATTTTCATTAAATTCAGAAATATATATCTTTGATTGGTATACCTTTAAGCAGGCCCACATGTTGTAAACATATACTGTATATATGAGAATATACATTACTAATGTAACAATTAAAAGGTGGCATGAATAAATTCAATACAGAAGTAAAAAGAAATAGATTATAAACATAAAATAGAAATCCTGAGAGAAGAAGAAACAATTCACGTTAAATCGGAGATAAAATGCATATTTCCCATCTGCTTCTGTCAGGATATTGGCAGGAGCCAGTCAGATGCTGGGGGGAATTTCTGGACATCGTGATTATTTCATTGGTTTTTCCTTATGCCCAAACCATAGTTCGCTATTACCAGTTAAAACTATTAGATCTGCAACATACCATTAAAACTTGATAAGACAGACTGTACTGATGGTTGTCATGGCTGCTAACAAGAGGTCGTTGCTTACAATACTGTTGAGTATCGGTGATACATCTACCACACATTGACTTGATCTTCAGAGGTTATTCTATAGCAGACCTCTTGTGAGTGCAACAGATTGTCCGGCAGTTCACGAGATGCATGGTGCCTTTGAATCTCGTGATGTTTAACCACAGGAAGGTTAGGTATTCAGTCAAAACCATAGGGTTGATGTAGTTGTGGTCGGGAACAAGGTGGGCACAATATTGATATTGACTCAGCACCTGTAGACCTGGCTGGAAATATTTTGGCACTGAAACAGTACTTCCAGCTCTAGCCAGCCGATATTTCAGGAATACGATGTCTTCCAGGAGTGTCTTCTTCCTTTAGAAGAAGCTGACTTCACTGGGAAATGAAGATACAAGAATGGTTTGCTATTACTGAAACTGCCCCTAACTTGGGTGCCAAAGGACACTCAAATTTGAACTTGCTTTCTCATTCAAGTTAAAAATAACTCAAATAAATAAGTAAAACCATCCATGATTTCACAAATAAATCTGGAATGACATTAATGTATCCAACACAAACATTATGTCAACAACACTATAATTATATGTGGTTAACACAAAATTCAAACCCCATGTCTACTCATTAGTACTGACAATTAAAGGTTTTTACTACATCAGATAAACATCAAAATAACCCAGACAAACATTTAGCAAGTGATACGCATTATGCTGAATTTATACAGCCCATGCTAATTTCTTATATTGTGTTAGAGCATAACTCCCTTACTGCTCTTCTAGAATACTGGTACCAACCAAACGATCAGGGGTAATCTTGCATATTGACACAACGTAAAGTTATCTTTACTAATGCACGAGATTGAAAGTTCACTCAAAAAGTTTTTGGCAGCAAACAGCTATATTCATTCAACTTAACCTGAGTGCCTAGAAAGTAATGATTGCAAAGTCCTATCAGGATATTAGTATGTTAGAATTCTCAAACTTCCTTATAGTTCAGGCAAACTGCCAGTTTTCTACGATTCCCTCTAACAACGTCAGCTGTACTAGTTGTGTATTTAGCGAATTTTATGCCCTCTGCTCCATAGG
The DNA here is from genome assembly GCF_000517525.1 of Limulus polyphemus. Taxonomy (NCBI): domain Eukaryota; kingdom Metazoa; phylum Arthropoda; class Merostomata; order Xiphosura; family Limulidae; genus Limulus; species Limulus polyphemus. The sequence continues at coordinate 782,527 of NW_013665617.1, forward strand.
AATGCTATTAAAGCTTAGCTAATTTAATAGAGCAATTATTGCGGGATATCAGACCGACATGTTGCTGCAAAATATTGCTTGATAACTGTTGATTACTGAGTTATTGAGCACGTTTTGAAGAATACTTGAATAGTTGTGAATTTTAGCATTATTGTGTTATTCTGTCCTCTTCCCTAGTTTTCTTGTTGTGGAACCGATATAAGCGCCTTTACACGTAGGGCAAAGAAATTCATAAACCACCCAACTTCCATGTTGAGGATTAAACCTATCTTTAACTTAAAAATATTCTAAATTCTCGAGGAAGATTTGAGCACAGATTTTAACTTGATCTGTGGAAAGATTCATCTTGTGTTTGTGTTCTGTTTATTGTGAATCTAAATTGAGTAATCACCAGTATACGGGGGAGGTATATAAACTTTCATTACAGGGATGTCAAAATTCATAACTGTGGGACTAGAAGTGTTTTAACATTTTTTCAACGAAAAAGCTTCGAAAACAATTCATATTTAACACCAATTTCAATTTATTCAATTCTTTTAAGAAAAGTTCAGAAATGTTGGTAATCCTATGTCCATGACCTTTGAGACATTTTATTAGAGTTTCTTTTAAATTATGTTGTAAAAAAGCCTTCAAAGTGTGAATATAGTGTGTTGTTGGTAAGTTTGTGTTAAACTATGATGTCAAACTTTGTTTGCTTGTTATTCACCAAGGCGAATAGAAAAGGTATCAAAGAGTTATGTTGGGACTCAGAGGTAAAATATATATTATTTCCATGATAACTATTCATGCAGTCGACAAACTCTGCCAGCTGTTGTTCTTGTTTAAACACCAAAAAAAATTCGTTTACATGAATTCTATAAATAAGTTGGTTTTAATACTAGAGGATGACCCTTCAATCAAATTTGTTTTTGAACGCATAAAAAACACATTAGCCATGATCGGAACTAGATTAGAAAACATATTAACGTCATCTGTTTGCTCATAAATTAACTGAAATAATTACTTTACTAGCATTTTCTACCAATCTTATAATTGACTTTTATCAACACTATATTATTATACAATGCCCTGAATACATCCTACCATAGCTTATCAAAAAGTAATGAATACCACTTCCTTTCACTGACTGAATTTTCAATCAAATAAACATCCTAACTGTTGCTCATGAGGTTACTGTGGACCATAGCAACTAAGGTGTTGTCACTGACATCTTAGCCAAACATTAGAGCAGACAAAGTACTCCCACGCTGGCATTTCATCTCCCATCTACTCAGGATCAGCCGAATATCTACTGCTGCTTTCTTCTTCCTCACCAATTGAGTCGATATCATACAACACAGTGTTTTCATCATTATTCCTGGAATAATCAGTTTCAACTAATTGTTGTAATTTATGTACGTATGCACACCTTGCGTGGCCAGTATAATTCATAGTTCATCTCAATGGGCTCTCAAGAGACAAGACAAGGAACAAACAAAACAAAAGGTGTTTTTATTTTGTGCATATAAAAACATTCCACAGCAAAACCCAATGACCAGGCTCGAACTTTCCTTTTATTACCATTTTGTTGTACCAACCTTTTTTGACACATAGTCAATTTACCCATTTATTAGTTAATGTTCAAATTCATTATAATTAAATATTACTGATTGCAACTATTTCATGGATTTCTGTAAATATTGCAGGACATCTGACTAGGTTGCGGACCATACACCACAGTCATTTGGAGCTGTACTTCTCATCCTGTGCTCAAAGAAAACTATTTTATCGAGCACACATTATCTGAATCTATGTGATGATAGGTTATTGTTGTCCATCTTGTCCCAGATTCCTGTGTTCAGTTCAGATTGCTAGCACAACCATTAATTAGACACTTCATTTATTTTTGAAGCTCAGCATTTCCAGGCGTGGTACAGCGACTGTTACACCAGCTACTCAGCTTGTTTGTGTCACTTCTGTCTCTGTTACCATGGTAGTGACCACTCCAGCTGAGAATTAAATACCTAACTGTCCATAATTACTGACTAGCACTGGTACAAAATCTTATTTAAACAGATTACTGATGAAGTAAGCGCATCTTGTTATTCAGATGGAAAACAGTATGTTTCATACATTAGCTCTATTACCACAATAGATAGCGACAATGTATTAGACAATGATTATAGCAGATCTTGGAACATCACTTGCACGTTTGATTGTATCACTACATGCAATACACTGTACTTAGGCCTAATAGGGATAGCACTGGGTGGTTTTGATTCAGAAATACTGTTCATCTTGCAAAAGATAAACCAGTTGACAATTTCTACATCAGATTTATCCCGTGGAAGATTACAGGCAGCTTCCTTCGCTCTGTACACGACATTGCCTAAACAAACTGCTAACTGACTAAAGTGGTGACTTTCGATAGAGTATATCACAAATGAGAAAGCCAAATAAGTTTCTATCAGCTCCAGTGATCATTAGAAAACTCGAACTCACGTTCATGTAGTACGTGCATTGTGATTTTAACTAACTCCAAAGTTATCTTATTCATCATGATGTTAGATGCAATCTGACTACTACATTCATCTGAGTTGGTGACTATACCCAAATCAGACTTCAATAATTTATACTAGATTCATCTGAGCTGGTGACCATACCCAAATCAGACTTTAATAATTTATACCAGCAAGAGCACCTGCTACTCGTTATCAACCTTTCTCAGTCTATGGTGTCACTGAATTGAATAGTGCTCACACTCTATAGTCTTGTCTCACAATATGATCAGGTAAGCCACAGTTGGGACTGGTTGTGGACGAGTTATTAAACGTTCCCAGACTGGAGTTTAGTGGTTTTTATTCCATTGCCAGAAACACACACTCTGCATATTGTTGCTGTGGGTGCACTATAATAGTAATGGTCAACATGCACTATCCGATCAGATAGACCTGTTGACTATCAGCATTCTCCTAACCTGTCATTTCAAAATTAGGATAAACTATACATATATATATATTGCCATTGCGTGACTTTTCCGAAATTCGGAAATATAGGGAACAACAGCAAAAAAGAAGCATTTGTTGGATGTGAAATCTAGAAGTTTCTCCTGCGAAACTTCACTTTTTCAATGTAATTGAAGAGCTTAACGTTTTATTTACTCATTTTTTGAATAGTGTTATAAAACATAATAATGCAAGCCCAGATTTAGACAACATTGTTTCATTAACCCTAGCCGTCCCTAATTTTGCAGTGTAAGACTAGAGGTAAGGCAGCTAGTCATCACCACCCACCGCCAACTCTTGGGCTATTCTTTTACCAACAAATAGTGGGATTGACCGTCAAATTATAACGTCCCTATGATTTTTAGCAAAAGTACATATTAATTAATTCTAGATGTTTATCCTAATAGAAATCAAGATTAGTGCGATTAGGTTGTCTAATACATTGCTAGGATGAGTTTCAACTATTCTTTTCGTTGATTTATATAATATTGTAACTTGCACTATTATTCAATTAAATATATATATATATAACGTTTACAAGGGTACCATTACATACAGCACAGTTAACATTGTACCAAACACCAAAGAGTTCTACCAGTTATTAAGAGCGTAGTTAAGAAATTGAAATTGAAATAATCATGTCATCGATCAATGTTTAAGACCTATAATCACTGCCAGAAGAAATTTTAGATTATGGGTATAAAAGATCAAACATTTCTGCGAATCATTTAACGGATTCCTCGTGCTGTTTTTACAAATACCAGGAAATTAATTTGCCACAAACTGATTACGAATTCACTTTGTGCAGTTTAATTGTTTGCAATAATCTAGTTGTATGAACGTAACCGATTTCAAAGTATACATTATCTACTGCAGACGTTTGTTTGTTTCAAATTTAATTACAGATTCAAGAAACAAAGACATTAAAGCCAAGATCCGTTTCAAAGTGCTTATTTTTGTATCTCCACACGATAGTTGAGAAAATAAAACAATATTCAGATTTCAATTCAAAATGTATCTTAGTGAGCATAATCTGAACAAAACATATTCGATATTACAATATAATGTTGAAATTGAGTGATTATTCAGTACGTATAACTGACTAGCAAGAAAGTTTAGATATGAGCATATAAACACTTGTCACAATTACTTGCATGAGAGTATATGTGATGTACATTTTTACCAAGCCGCATTCTAAGCTCAGTGGTTAGTTTTTTGGACTTATTGGACTATGCATTTGAGGTTCCATTGTTCGAGCCCCGTTACCACCGACAGAAAATTGCGCTCCGTATTTTTGGGCCGTTGGTGAGTTATAAGTGTGACAGTGAAATTATACTATTCGATTAGACTAGCTCACGATTTGGTGGAAGGTATGTTGACTTGTTTTCTTCATTCTAGTCTACCTAGCACAGGTAGCTCTCGTTTAATTTTGTTCTTGTTTGCCTATTTCCGAAGTTAATTTTACAATTTAAATATTTATTCATACTAGCTGAGGGCACCTGCTAAAGAAACAAAAACTGTATAAAGAACAATGTTAAACAATGTTCCCCTTACTTTTTTTCTTATTCAACCCCTAATGGCCTTATCAGACGCTAATTGGATACCCTTCTTTGTGGAAGGTTAAAATATATTCATTTAACTGATTATTTACTTGTGTCTTTAAATTCAAACCCAAAATCTATATACAAAAAATGGAAATGTGCCCTATTTCGGAGTGTTCTAAATTAAAATAGTTATTGTACACCGCCGAACAATTTCTAGTTACCATACCACAAATTAGGCAATCAGGCCAGCCAACTTTGGGTGATGGATTCTAACACATACACACATATTGTAGATAATCTTTAAAGTAATATGTTCTTACGGTAAGATTGTAGTGAACGTATGTTAATCGTTATCATGGTTGGTAGTACCTACGTATCATAAAGATAAGCGATTTTTATGAAAATAAAAGGACTTTTAATTGCATTTCGAAGTCGTGAAATGTTAGCATTCATATTAATTAAATTGTTTGAGAATATCGTCAATTAAATTGTCTTTTAATTAATGTATTTCAGTTTCCTATCAATATAGCGTTTTAGAAATATTTCACTCAAAGGGCCGACGATGTATTCTTTTTTTTTCTGAGGGTCTTATTCTAATTCTAGTTCTCATCATAAACACCTTTAATAAGATCTTTGTCACATGGCTGATTTTCATAAATTTCAGTGATAATATTTGTTAACTTTTATATAGCTAATTCGTCCAGATATAGTATTTGTTCCACCAAAATTCCATCTGGTCCTAAAGCTTTTTTTTGGATTTATTTCTGTTGGTAACTGTTCGTACTTCTGATTTAAGAATTTTCAAAATATCAATGTTCTTCTTTATAGATGACTTTTCTTCGCAATTGTCGTGGAATAAATCTTCAATATACTCTGTCTATCTTTTCAATACTTGTTATTATTACATAATTACATCACCATTATTAGCCTTTATACATCCACTAGCAGTTCATCCTCCTGTACCTGTGATGTGTTTGATATTCCTATACATTGATGTAATATCTTTATTATTTTGATTTTATATTTCTAAAAGGTTTTCATTAAGCCATTTTTCTTTTTCTTCATTTCACATTAATCGAATTGCCCGGCATGGCCAGGTGGATAAGGCGCTCGACTCGCAATCTGAGGGTCGCGGGTTCGAATC
>NW_013665617.1:788446-791178 GCF_000517525.1 Limulus polyphemus
TGCCTTCCCTCTAGTCTTACACTGCTAAATTAGGGACGGCTAGCGCAGATAACCCTCGTGTAGCTTTGTCCAGTTTCTTATACTCTTCTATATTACAGATTTGCATCTTTTTCTACTTTCCATGAGCTAAAGGATTTTCTTCATCATCCATTTCTGTTTCTTTTGCCTTAATTTTAATGGAATAATCTCCTTGATTGTTTCATCTAGAGCTTTTTCAAAAATTTCTCATTTTGACATATTTACTTGGTCTTCAAATTCTTGAAAAGGTTCTTAACTGCAACCATATACTTTCTTTAATAATATCTTTCCTATTACATTTAGCTTTGGCTTATTAAGTTTCATCAATCTTATCGATTGTAAAATTGCATTCCTGAATTTTCTATTGATGGAGATTTAATCAATTTGGTTTCTAGCATCATCTCCAGGACTTTTCCATGTATATTTTCTTCTTAAGTGCTCACACCACATGTTTGTAATGACTTGATCATTCGCAACATACGAATCAATCCTATTATTTGATTTTTAAAAAATTTTCTCTCCAAATCTAAAAAGCCCAACAATATCATCTACTCTCTCACAACTAACTTTCGAATTTACATCTCCCATCAGTATAACCACTTCTTGAGGCTAACATTGCTTTTTAACTTTATCAATGTCCTCATAGAAATTATCAATGTCCTCTTCTTCATTTTCAACCAGCAGTGCATAGGCATGTAATACATCTGACCTTCTGAGTAAACGATCTTCATATCTTCTTTCAAAAATGTTTCACATAGACCTAGAGTACTGATCTTTAATATCTTCACCTCATACTTGGCATTAAATAGTTTTACAATTTGGTATAGAGTCCTCACCTTCCAGGTTGACACTTTGACTGTTCTTTTCTAGGTGTGGACAGTAGCATGCTGACAGTCAGAAGTCATCTGTCACACATTACATTCTTTACCGGGTAAGGTGTCTTCCCCATTTCTATCAGAAACCCCTTCACGATGTTGTGGTTTTTATTGAGTTGTGAAATACCATAGTACTGCAATAGGTTGCTATTTCTTGCTGCAGATTGTAGTGCTCAACTAACTCGAGCAGTTTACACCAGGCATCCGCCAAACGAGATGATCCACTTTCTTGATATATGACTATCCTAATTTTAGATGGCGCCCCCAGTGGTACAGCGGTATGTCTGCGGACTTATAACGCAAGAAATCGGGTTTCGATCCCCGTGGTGGGCAGAACATAGATAGCCCATTATGTAGCTTTATGCTTAATTGCAAACTGTTGGATGCAGTTTAGCGTCATACCCAGTTGTTTTGGTTTTAATAACGAATTTTACATAATTCTTCTACGCAGATTTCAAAAATAATATTTATTTTTTTCTATCATGTAATGGTTTTTTTTACAAATCAGGAAAAAGAAAAACTGTTACTTAGATCAAGTTATTATTTCGTTTGTTAACAAAAATACAAATACACTGAAGAAAAGGGAAGAACATTGATGTCAAACGAATATGCATCCTTATTCATCCTGATTTTCTTGAGAAGTCTACGTCTTTTAGTCTCAAATTACGTGTCGGATTCAACGTACAATAATTACTGTAGAACATGTAAAAATTTCAAGACAATAAAACCATCGCAGGCCTGTGTAATTAGCCAAACCCAATTTTCAAACAATTTTATTAATATTTAATATTTTTACTAAGTAAAGACTATCCACTAATTATTTTGTTTCCATGCCTTAATGAATTAATTGTACAAATGACAATCCATTTTATTGATCTTCTAATAAAGTAATCCTTATTCTACTTAATGAAGTTTGACACAAAACATTTTTTTTTCTTTTTAAATATCTACGTACTTGTAATTATTAGTGACATAATGAACATTTAATTTTAGCCTATTTTTTTCAATACATTATGTGAGAGTAGTTAAAAGGAACCACCTCAATGAGTCTCGTCAGTTTGTGCATATCAAAGAGACACCTAGCGGGAGTGTCCTACGAAATCAAGAAGTACGTGATGTCATAGTTACATAGAGTTGCCCCAGAGGGTAGACAGTGTGTAATTAGGGCGGATAGTTCCACAATATGGTGTCAGGGGACTGGTATTTTCAAAATTTATTGCTAGGGGTGAATAATTCAAAACTGCATCACCAGTGAGTGGGCAGTGAGCTCATTTATGGCGCGCAGGCAGAAGCTTTGATATATAGTTCGTTTGCGAACCAAAGAGGGTATTGCTGATTGTCAAGCTGTGTTATTATTTACAAATATACAACTGTAGTTAAAAATTGTAATGCATGGTATTAATTTCTACATTATGATCAGGAACAACTTTACTATTTCGCTCCACTATTGATAATAAACCAAGTTTCTGAGCATCTATCATTAACTTATAACAAGGGTAGACCACTCAAACTCCAGATATATATCATACAAAAATATTAACTAAAGCTGTGTTTATAACCGAAAACACGCAGTTATATTCAATTTATAATAATAAACAAAGTATTTGAATAAATAGTATTAATATTTTTATTTTCCATTGCATTTGGCTATAGTTTCACTATTTGTATAGCGAACTTCATGATGTATTCCTGTGATTATACATATATTAGTTAAATTTTCAATCTACGTAGTCCTGTAAAGGCCTGACCTTTCGTGTTAACTTAAAGCACTCAATCTATAGATAATTATTCAATGCATTATGTTCATATCTATAAATTATTAGATCGTCAAGAAATTAA
>NW_013665617.1:791269-796744 GCF_000517525.1 Limulus polyphemus
AATTAATGTCGCAATTTGGAACACTTTCATTAACCACTCCCCAAAAACATACATCATGTATAATAGTTAAACTAACCATCTAAACGTCACGTTAGTGTAGCTTATATAATGTGTAAAGTTTACTATACTCTAATCCCTTATAGTAATGACACATGGCGAGACGCACATTCGGCATGTAGTGCTGTTTGAATACAAGAAGGGAAACAACGCCTTATGTAAATGTTTTGAACGTTCGTAAGTGTCAACGATGGTTCAGCAAATTTAGTTCAGGTGACTTTAGCCTTAAAAACTGTGATGACAGGGGCCGACATGTTGGAATTGATATTGATGCTCTGAAGACGTTTCTTGAGTCTACCCACTTTGTTTTTTGTTTTGTCATGGATTTCGCGCAAAGCTACACGAGGGCTATCTGTGCTAGCCGTCCCTAATTTAGCAGTATAAGATTAGAGGAAAGGCAGCTAGTCATCACCACCCACCGCCAACTCTTGGGCTACTCTTTTACCAAAGAATAGTGGGATTGACTGTTATATTATAACGCCCCCACGGCTGAAAGGGCGAGCATGTTTGGTGTGACAGGGAATCGAACCCGCGACCCGCAGATTGCGAGTCGACCGCCCTAACCACCTGGCCATGCCTGGCCAGAGTCTACCGAAGCTAACACACTCGTGAAATGACCCTAAAATTGCATGTCTCTCATGAAACAATACGTAAACATCTAATATGGTAAAACTCCATAAAGAAGGTGTTTGGGTGCCTGATGAACTCTCCGATGATCATCGTTTCCAACGTGTGAACGTTGCTTCGTTTCTTTTGGCGCGTAATGCGCGTAAACCATTTTTGGACAGAATTATCACCGGTGAAGAAAAATGAATTATCTATGCGAATATTAAATACCAAAAACAATGGCTCAGCCCTTGACAACAACCACTTCCAACCCCAAAACCTGGACTCCATCCGCAGAAAGCTATGGAACATCAAAGGAGTAATTCATTTCGAATTCATCCATCCACAGCAAACTGTCAATGCAGAGATCTATAGTCAGCAACTGAAACGTTTAAATCAAGCCTTTCATAAGAAACTCCCTTCACTCTTCAGTCGGAAAGGTGTTCTTTTCCACGAAAATGCACGTCCACATGTGCCACGTTTGATGCAATATAAGATTATGGAGTTGGGTTGGGAAGTTATCCCCCACTCACCATATTCTCCAGATATAGCACCATTAGATTAACCTCTTTTTCGTTTACTGCAACCCCATCTTAATAGGAAAACGTATGCAAATATGGAAGGTGTTAAATAGGACATCAACATGTTTTTGCTTCAAAGCCAAGTAATTTCTTTAATCAGGGCATTAACAACCTGATTGTAAGATGGAAAAGCATCATCGATAAGAATGGAGACTATTTCATTTATTAAATGTTTTGTTTGAATATACAAGTTGTTCTGGGTTTTTTCATCTAAAAAAAGCGATATTAATTTCTTGACGACCTAATGCTTTAACTTATAGTTGTTTAACTCGATAGAAAATGAAATTGTTCCAATAAATATGGTGACACTGGTATTATGTTTTGTAAAACATTTTTCGAATGGTCAATCGTGTATCGTCTTGTGAGCTATCAGTAGCAGTTTAAAGACAATAACATATTCAAAGAACTCTGAACAAACTGCTTCAGATTAGTTATATTATGTACTTTGTGATTTACGTATATATTTATCCATGCACTAGTTTAACTTACAATGAGGACTTCTTTGTATTAACATAAATCATTCAAACTCTAGATATACATATTATATAAAAGAATTAACTAAAGTTGTAAGTCAAAACGAAAATTGAAAGCTATATTCAATTTGTAATAACAGAATTTTAATAAGAGAAAATTAATATTTTGTTTGATAGCGTTTAAAAATATGCATACTGTACTTCAAGTCTTATACATATATTAATTTAATTGCAATCTATTCCTAGAAAAGACACTTTTTATTAACATAAACATTCTAGATATTTATCCTATGCATCATACTGATATTCATGCACTAATCTTCATAATCTTACAATCTTCATATCCTGAAAACAACTGTTTCGTGCCACTTGATATCTAAAATGTTCAAACTCCACGTAAACATTATATGTACCACATTAACTAACTTTAATACTGCTTTATTATTTACATATGTAATTATATGTATACTAGTTTGTCTTAGAATTATATATTCCTGAGAAGTGCTGTTTATATTTTTAACATAAAGCATTCAATCTCTAGATATATTATGTCCAATTGAAAAGTAAGTCATATGACAGTATTCAATTTATTATGTTTTATAGCGCCCTTTGTTCATTCTTATGTTCGATTTTTTATTAAACTCTATAATAAATCATTTTGCTTCAACAAAATACAGATGAAAGGGAAATAATTAGTAACATTATTTTTTATGTTTTGCCATAGCATCCTAGAGGACATGACAACTTTTGTGATTTTCTTTATATTTGTATAAACCACAATCTTTTTACTAAACGCACCCGCGCAGTGGTACTGTGGTGAGCCATTGGTCTTATAGCGTTAGAAACCTGGTTTCGATACCTTTCGTGAGGACAGCCCAGATAACCCATTGCTATATACTGCTATTATTTGCTATCAGTTGTTACCTTGTTTTCAACACCACAACCAAAACATTAGTGTGTCATTTGCTCTGCTCAAGAATAGATAAAATTTATATTTCATTACAGGTTTGGACAGTCCCTTTGATTCTCCCTTAAATTCAGGCTCTTTGGACCTCGGGACTGAAGCCTTGCTACCTTTCACAACATACCATTCTCTTGAAATGCTGCTGGGAAGTTTTATGACTAATTTATATAGTCATAGTTTAATATATATATATCACAAATCAATATAGTCCTTTTCAGTCTTCTTCAGAAAATCATATCCTGTTTCATAACTGATTTTTTATGATAAAATGGACAAATAAACAAGCCTTACATCTGAAACTTAATTATCTGTAAAGCTAAAATAGTTACAGCGTCATATTACACATTAAGAAATTGTTTATATTTGATTCTGAATTTTTTCCTGCTGTTAAGATTATTCCTTTAACGTTGGAAATAAAAGGTAAACATTGTAGGCTTTTTTTTTGGAGTAGTTAAAAATTCAACTGATACATAAAAATTCGTAAATTAAGCTGAAGTAGCAAAATCCCTTGGAGAGCAAAGAAAGAATATCGTGAAATTATTTTATTTTATAATAAGCTTAGAAGTTGTTGTGATAGTTACTTTATAAATTTATATAGATAGCTTGAGTAGTTTCTTCGGTTACTTTGCGACTGGGGTATAATTATCTATAATAATAAAAGAGCGTGTCTGTGTGTGTATGACCGCCATAGCTCTAAGAGGAAAGAACATACAACCCTTAATTTTGCATCCATACTATGTGGACCCTGAGGGTGTGCACCAGGGTATTACTCTTTATCTTATCGACGTGTGTGCGCATCTTTTTAATGAGGCAAGCTATCGAAAAACCACATAGAAAAGAAGTGGTCCCTTATATTATAAATAGAAATCACAGACAGACACGCTCTTTTATTATTATAGACTAGCTTATAGCCCTTAAAAAATGACGAGGCAGGTATTACCATCCTATAGTATACCCTGTAGTATATCAGTTACATTAACAACTTTTAATATATATAGAAAAGCCAGTGGTAACAATGCGTTCTAACAGCGGCTTTTATGTCATGTTGCTTTGAAACAAAAGTATAACCTAATATTATTGTTAGTCTTTGTATCGAAAGCATGAAATGAAATGTATAAACAACAAAACTGGAAGAATATTTATTGATTTCTTAATTTACAGTCTACGTTGATCAAATATTTTTTTTTTATTAAAAACGTTGGTGATATAACAGAAAATACCTTAATTCAGAAACGATTCAAGTTTAAAATTGGATCGATATTTTTAGTTTCATGATAAATTTTATGCCGTTGGTTCTAGGCTAGGTTATCTCACACTATGTCTTTACTTTAGACTTATTTGTTAATTTTTTGAATCATACCAACATTCACTACACTTACAAGATTTCACGACAACCCCCTTCACGGCCCCTTGCACTCCCTTGCTAAAATAAGTTTAGAATACACACACTGGCATAGTCATCTAGAATATATCAACCTAATAACTCGAGTACTTTCGGTAGTATAAAATAAACTTAATTTTTTTCACATGAATACCTGCAATGTTTTTTAGATCTTTCAAGTGTTCTGCATCGAAATAATTATCTGTATACCTTATAGATTTATCAGGTAATACTATATTAGAAGTTTGAGTGAAATTTAGTGTAGTTGACTATTCTTCTTCGGAAGTAGAAAGTAAAAATTCCAATAGTGGCGTAGTTTTATTATCCTTCTCCATTATACCACGTAATCACTAAGAGGCTTTGATATAACATAACATAAGTAGTGGCTAATGGTTAATAATGAATTTATGTTATGTCTCATGGCTTATAAATAAGATTGACTTTAACTGGAATTTACCAATACATATGTGTAAATATCCTAGACATTTGTATTGAGTACTACTCGAAATCACATTTTGTTGATAACCTTGTAATGCTTTAAAGTGATATAAAGCTAATATATTTAGCTCCAAAACTGATAATATCCTGTCACAGATGTTTGTTTATTGCGTGAATGTGAAGCAAAACAAGAAAACGTCAGCAATATTTTTTAACAAATGAAGGACATTTATACTAGATATAAAGTGACTTGTATCTATCTATGTGTCTGTCCATAGCGAAAATTGTCCAATTTTTCACCCTCTGATCATTATATCACCATTAAATTTTCTGGGTTTCTTGGGTATATCCTAGAAGGATTCTGATATTCCTTACTTTATTACTTTTCTTACTTTTACGAGATTAACAGCTACTTAATTTATCACCCTTGGAAGTGCTGGCCAATGACGCACATACAAGCAGTCCCGCCATCCCTGTAAAGCTGACAAAATAAATGCCACGCCTCGCTCTGATACCATTACTAGTAATTACTACATGGAACCAGAGTAGCTTTAATTGATATTTCAATCCCCCTTAAGTAAGGCTACAGAGGCAGTCGCTATTTGATAAAACACATAATTAGTAAGATTTGTTTCATCACAGGAGAGGTTTCAGAATTTTCCATTATTTATTCTCCAAGTATTCGCAATTTCTATAATAGGTGTTTTTTTTACTTCTCAGCTTATTTAAAACAATTTTATATACACTGTTGGCTCTTTTTAAGGCACAGCTGATTTTGAAGGAATAAATTATGCTTTACTTGTAAAATAAGCATTGTACAAATTATCTTTAGATTTCGCACACATAAATATATATATATGTATTCCATACATTTGAAAATAAATTAGTATTGACGTTTAATCTCGTAAGAGGTTTCCTTTACATATACGTGAATAATGTTTCGTGTTCTATAATAGGCTGAAACTGATATCTGAT
>NW_013665617.1:796937-841252 GCF_000517525.1 Limulus polyphemus
AGCCGTGGGGACGTTATAATGTGACGGTCAATTCGTTGGTAAAAGAGTAGCCCAAGAGTTGGCAGTGGGTGGTGATGTAATCTTACACTGCTAAATTAGGGACGGCTAGCGCAGATAGCCCTCGTGTAGCTTTGTGCGAATATCAAAACAAACAAGGGATTATAGTTTCATTTTTCTCTTATGCCCCAATGGCATAATAATACGTCTGAGAACTTATAACACTACAAATACGGTTTCGATACATGTGGTGGAAAAACCATAGATAGTACAGCTTTGTGCTTAACCACAAACAAACCTCTACGTGAAAATGGATGCATATTTTATTAATTATTGTTTGTTTCTTTTTTTATTATGATATGCTTTGCTAGCAAATATATCTAGATAAGTTTTTGTTCAACATTCAAAGAAAATGAAAAGTAGTTTAATAAAATCATCTGACTACAAAGTATTCACGTCATTGTATTCAATGAAGAAAGAAATAAAAAAAGGTTTAATAAATATTTACTATCTTATGCTGCACATATCCAGGTGGCAAATAATTCAGATAAAATATTGTTTGCTCAAACTAATATTAAAGAGTTTAGCTTATCACATGTCATTTGTTCCATAAAACTAAACATGATTTTATAAACACATGTACAAGCAGTATTAAAATGGTAACAACCTATTGGGTATTTAAAATTAAAAATAGGACTAGCCTTTAAATGCACATGAAAAATTTTGTTTGGCCGACGGTCAAAATTAAAAGACTGTACATGTTTACGATACCATCATCAGAAGTGAGAATATACATCACAAGTAGATAGTTTTATAGGCAAAAAGTTCAACTCATTATAATATTTAAGGGTGGTAGGAATATCACACGTGAGAAATCAATATTTATTTCCAAAACTTTTTTGTACTAGTAACCTTGATTAAATTTTTACCTATTGGGTATTTCATGTAATCCAAACGAAACTATTCGTTAGACCTCAACTAAAAATCTAATTTTTTAATTTAAGAAAAATCATCTTATTTTTTACTGAAAGCATCAGTGATTACTTTATTAAAGCATAAAACATACAACATATTAAAAATTTTGATAATTGGCAATAACTAGAAATGTATAACAATTGGAAACATACTGGAAAAACTCTACAAATGAGTGCTTAAGACGTTGCTGTAAAAATGCAAAAAAGAAATGTACATATGTTCAAACGATTTTTGTTGTTATTGTTTTAGCGCAAAGCTACATAATCAATTATCTGTGCTCTGTTCAGTGTCGCCCCCCAGTGGCACAGCGGCATGTCTGCGGAATTACAACGCTAGAAACCGGGTTTCGATACCCGTGGTTGGCAGAGCACAGATAGCTCTTGCGTAGCTTTGTGCATAATTAAAAACAAACAAACAAACAAATTGTTCAGTGTAGGGATCAAACCCGAATTTTAGCGTTTAAATCCTTAAACTTACCACCCATTTGATAAGCAGGCCCGAATTTGTCAGGTGTTTTTCAGTTAAGAGCTAAAAACACTATTAACAGTGAGGATATCTAATTGATGACCAAAGGCAGAATGGTCATAAGGTTGTTTGTTGTTGGCCTGTTACTTATAGTTATAATTAATTATTATAGATTGTTAATTTAGATTTTTAACAGCTCTTCTGGTAGAAAGTTTTACGTAATTGATGAGCTTCGTATAGAGAAATACCCCATCACTAGTAAACTAAAACAAGTATGAATTAAAACGATCTATGGCTTACAGTTATTGACAACTTTGAAAATTTAAATACAACGCAATATAAGTATGGTAAACAATGATGTTACTTGTAATTCCATGTATGAAAACGTTAATTTTAATGGATAAGATTCAATCATTCATACAATTTTAGGAGTAGCGTTTATAAATGTCCATTATTACTCATTTAAAGATACAATAAATTAGGCTACTTGTTATCAAATGAATGATAACAAACGGTATAAGCCAACGTTATGAGAATCAGTAACTTACACCAGGTTGGTTTTAATAGTTGTTTGACTGAAAATACGATATTTATACTTATTTTGCTATTTTCATAATTTAACTTTTTATATATAGCCATTGGAATAATTACAGTTATATACATGGATGTAAAAGCCCCAATCGTCACACTTCTGATACTTTTATATTTTGCCATTTTTCTGTATAGCACCTAATGGCGTTCTGTTAAAAAGAGTGGCTGCTCCTCAGTTTTAAATTTAAGATTCAATATGGTATTGCTTGGAATTTATCTTTTTTATTTATTTGTTTTAAATTACATTGCCCAATAGGAATGGAGAACGGTTTCACAGAGTCGGCATTTCTTGTTACAAAACGCTTGATAGATTTCTCTTTGAGAATTTAAAAGACTGTAAAATATTCAAGGCGGTTCTCTTTGTATCGTTTCTTAAGGGACTGTTCATGTGAATATCGGAATTCTGGGCAGAAACGACAAGTGTAGTAGAAATGATTACATGTAGGTGATACAGAACTCTATGCGTGTGTGTGTGTATGTTCACAGAATGATAGGAGTGGTTGTGTTTTAGAAAGGAAGAGAACAAATATATTAAATATATTATTATTTTTGTGGCGGCCTCTAGAACAGCTCCAGCTGTAAGTCACCATATAAGGTAATATATACATCTGGTTAACTTATAGTTTCGTAGTGTAGGCGCGTTGTAGGAAAAATTAAAGATAAGAGAAAGGAACGACAAAATTGTAAACATTCTTAGCGGGTCATTGTTTTTCGTAAAAAACAATTATCATATAAAGAATGACGTACAACACATATTTTGTAAACTTTTTTTTTGTTTATATTTCTTCCACATCTTCATATAGCTTTAGGTTTCTGGAATCACTTCTGCCCCCACATTAAAGTTAATTCACATTCTAAACAAGGTATCGATGAAAAAAATGCTGAACAGACTTTCTACAACCTTACTTTTCTGATCAAAATAGAACTTAATTAAGAAAGTTAACATATTACCATTGGTAAAATTATCTTGCTACCCCTATGGATTCATTTTCGAGGAGGTCCGCCTGGCATGGCCAGGTGATTAGGGTGCTCGACTTGCAATCTACGGGTTCGAATCCCCGGCCCACCAAACATGCTCGCCCTTCCAGCCGTGAGAGCGTTATAATTTGACGGTCAATCCACTATTTGTTGGTAAAAGTGTAGCCCAAGAGTTGGCGGTGGGTGGTGTTGACTAGCTGCCTTCCTTCTAGTATTTCACTTCTAAATTAGGGACGGCTAGAGCAGATAGCCATCGTGTAGCTTTACGCGAAATTCAAAACAAACCACAGAATCATTTTCAAGGAATTGTAACTTAATCAAGAAGAGGACGAAAATGAATATTATATATTAAACTTTATTGTTATAGTATCATATTTTCGAATTTTAATATCCTACACTAAGCTCACAACTTAATTATTTTCTGTTAAAACTGCTGAAGAACGGTTATGTATAAGCCGAAACCGCCAAAATAATATTTTTTTCCACAGTCGTCTTAGCATTCTTCATTATCATGTTGCATTAACTTCTTTACCTTGGTTATTAAATTAAGTATTATATTGTCTGATGGAAATGCATCTTAATGTATTATCGTACATATGATTAAGAAAGAGCTACTAGAGCAGTTCTCATGCAAGACTATGAAATTTATGTATAATTAGATATAATAATTGCCATTTTATTCGTTTACTATCGTATAAGTCCCTATCCCTAGTGACACAGCAGGATGTCTACAGACTTATACTGCTAGAAACTGAGTTTCGATACCCGTGGCAGGCAGTTCACAGACATCCCCTTGTGTAGCTTTGTGCTTAATAACAAATAACAATAACCCTATAAGTCTCGTATCCACCAATTAATGTACACTGACATAACTTGTAGCCTATTTCAAAAGGTTCACATATTGTTAAAAAAGTTTACTAAATGATGTTTTCTTTACTATTTATATCTTTATAAGAAACAAATGCTTTCAAGAGAAATAAATGTAAAATTTCAATTGTATGTAACCGGGAGTCAAACGTTATTGCATAAATTTAATTTTATTATGAATATCCATTTTTACCGCACAAACAAGATGAATTATTGTTATTTCTGATATACGTTACATCTTTTACGTAAGGTAATTGTTTCTTGTGATTAAGGATGACAGATATTATTTCATCAAAAAATAAAAGTTCTCTGATTTTTAATTATCCTAAAATTATTTGTCAAAACTAAAGTCTGTCAGTTGGATTTCGTTCACACCTAGAATACATCACTAATGATTGAAGGGAAATGTTTGGCTTTTTCTTATATACAAATTATCAAGAAATTACAGTTCGAAAATGACAAGAAATTTTAACTATAGGTTTAAGATAAATGGCTGTAGAATTCACTTCTGTCGGTTTTTTTTTTATTTTATATTTAAGTTCTGAAAAAATTATTGAGTTTCAATATATAACTTCACGTCAAGGTTAACTATCCAGGTTATAAAATGATAATAATCCCACAAGTATTGCTTTCAACTATATCTCTACATATAGATTCGTGTATTATGCGGCTGAACTAATCAATACTTTCTCTGCAGATTATCTTTATTCTCTCATATCTTAGTACGTGCGCTATAAAGCCCGTTTCGTTTTTGTTAAGGCTTCTATGAAAATTGAAATTCATCCTTATTGAGGAAGTCAATTTGTAAAATTTGCATTAAGTATACTTCTTAAGTTTCGAATTTCTAATTTGAATATGTATAAAAAGTTTGTTTGTTTTTGAATTTCGCGCAAAGCTACACGAGGGCTATCTGCGCTAGCCGTCCCTACTTTAGCAGTGTAAGACTAGAGGGAAGGCAGCTAGTCATCACCACCCACCGCCAACTCTTGGGCTACTCGTTTACCAACGTCACATTATAACGTCCCCACGGCTGAAAGGGCGAGCATGTTTGGTGCGACCGGGATTCGAACCCGCGACCCGCAGATTGCGAGTCGAGTGCCCTAACCAACTGGCCATGCCTGCATAAAAAGAAACTTGACCTTTTGATGTCTCCTGAAGAAATGTTGATAAATAGTTAACACTAACATATATTGTTTGTATGTTAAGTAATTCTTTATCCATAATCATCACTACGAATGAAGTCTGTCAAAGAGTATTTATCACAAATAAAAACTCAAATATTATAGAAGTTCTAATGTTCTTCGCTTTTTCTCCATGTGATTAAACTAAATGAATTTTAATTTTAACATCAGTCGAGTTAAAAGTGTCTCGTATTTACTCAGTTCCGGATGACCTTACTTGATCGATGAATATAATAATTTGCCATCTTGATCTTCTCACGATCAGCCGATGCTGCCGATATTGTGAGCAGGCCTGAGTCGGGTTTAGTGTGAAGAAAAAAAAAAAAAACAGTTATCGGGTGGGCTCGACCAACATATTGTAAACACCCGTTGGACTCGGGCCAGGTAAACTTCTAAAAGTTCAGACTGCGCAGACCTCTACTACGGGCTGTACTAGAGATCAGAAAGTCCAAGGTACGTGCCGCAATGCCAGTGAAAACGTTGTACATTTTGAACAGCGATACATTATAAGAGTAATATTCAATCCTGCTACTCGACTGAAACTTGGACAAATCCCTTCTGGCGGCGGGTTGTGTTGACTGGCTGTTTTCCTTCTCGTCAGTTGTTAAAGATACGTGTCGGCTATATATATGAATCCTTGGAGGTTGTAGTCTCTGAACTGGCCACGTAGTCTATGAGTTGAAGAAGGCAGTGTCTTCTAAAGTGTGGGGCGCGAGCGTTTAGGATAGATGTAATAATGTGATATTAAGCGTTTCAATATATTTTTATTAATGAAAATAACAAGCAATTAGCACAACACGTAAAGAATTCTAATGTGTATCGTGTGTTACATCTTGTCACTGTAAGAAATATCTCTGACCACTCTGTCATAGGTCACTAGTTAGGTGCTTTTTTGTATTAGCGTTGTTTTCGGCTCTTATTCCAAGAACACCAGACAAAATTGAATTTGTTTAGCGAAATTAGTAAACACCGAAGCAGAAGGACTCAAGTCGACTTCAACGGCTATACGTAATGTACATCATGTTATGTGGTATAAATAATTGAACATGTTAAGGTTTTACTCCACACAATGATGGAAATAAGCTTTAAACTTGTACTTGAACACAGTAAGTATGCATAAAATAACTTGCTGGGAAAAAGTTATGTATATAGTACAAAAATGATACTCACCGAGAATTTTGTACGTATAGAGACATTAGCTTTGGTAAGATTTAACTTAGTGCTCCATGGAAGATTTGGTCTTCCGAAACTTCATGTTCGAAATGATGAGTATGCAATACTCAATGTATTGGCATTGGTGATAGGAGGAGGTGTACTATTAATCTGGATCATTATTGTATAAGAAATATTTCGTAAAGCCGATGATGGTAGGTGGTACAGATGGATACATTCTCAGCATCTTGAAACCCTTGACAGCGGAAAGAACAAAGACGCCTCCATCCTATATATATCTTCAAATATGGAACATCTAAGAGAATGGGTTCGAAAGGGACATATACTTGATGATCGGGTTAAAAACAAGATGAGATCTTTCAGGATATTGATACCAAAACACAATGGGCAAACACAGCTTTCAACATAGGAAACAAACCATATCAAAATGGTGACCAATTTCAATAGATTGTTAAATGGTCAACTGAAAGATTAATAAACGGAGTATCTTAGTTAGAAAGTCATGACTGACTAGAAGGTCCCTTACATTAGAGATCATGCATGGATTGTTTGCACATTGTGCAATGTGTTCTGAACAAAGCCTTCAACCAATAGGAAGAAGAGGAGAAGTTTGCAAAGAAAATGTTGTCATTTTCACCCGAATCAAAAGAGTTGCTGATGAGAACTGAGAAATAGAAGATAGCCTCATAGTGTGCTGCATGACTACACAGGAGTGATTTCTCAATACTTTCCCAGAGCTAAATTCGTGATTTTAACTCTTAGCTTTTATTATCTCAAACATATAAAGTGGTTTTTTTATGAATATGTTTCTCAGACATGGACAAGTACCACCACAAACATGAAAAAAGTCTGTTTCAGATGTAATTCGACTAACGACCACGTGACAACACAGGCCTACCTCCGAAAGATTTCGTGTGGCATAGAATAATCTAATCTCTCATTATATGGCCGGTATTGCCAATGTCACTCAAAAACAAGGTAAGTGGGATAAAGTGCTCATTCTGTTGTATAAACTGCCATAATGAAATATAATGAGTCGTGCACCATATATCATTGTTATTAAACGCATTACGTTCCTCTGTAGCTATATCGGAAGTAATAAATATAGAAAATACACACGCTTTAGTAGCCAACATCTTGAGTTTGTCTTTGGATAATCGCGCAAAGCTACTCAAGGGCTATCTGCACTAGCCGCCTCTAATTTTGAAATGATAAACTAGAAGGAAGGCAATTAGTCATCAACATCCTCCGCCAACTCTTGGACTATTGTTACCTGGACGAATAATGGAATTTGATTGTCACCTTCACAACACATCCACGGCCCGAACGTGTGGAGCGCGATTCTTTTTTCTTTTTTTTTCCGGTAACGGGACACGAACATTTTACTCGGAGATCCACAGTCTTTCACACAAGCCACGCTCGGCCCAAATTTTGACGTGATAAGAATATTACATGTAATAAGTAAATAGATAGTCTACCACAATTATCACTACATTTGTAAAAAAAAAAAAAGTTTATCCAAATCTGTTATAGACCATTTTAGGAGCTTATTGATACCCATCCTTCGTGTAGATTTTACTTTATGGAGAGTAGTATTATCCTAATCAAAACGTGCTCTTAACAAACGTATTAAAGTTGTAATATGTAATATTGGCAAATGTGCTTATCAATATATTGATACGAAGGATACGCTTATTTTCATTTCAAATATTGTTCTATTTCTGTGTAACTACATCAATAAATGTAAGGAGAAACCATTGGATTGAACCTTTAACTCACTACAGATCTGTAATTATGAAGGCGGTTTTATATACGTGATACTTGAAACCTTGGTTATTTGATGAAACTCCATAATAACAGAATTGAGGAAA
The DNA here is from genome assembly GCF_000517525.1 of Limulus polyphemus. Taxonomy (NCBI): domain Eukaryota; kingdom Metazoa; phylum Arthropoda; class Merostomata; order Xiphosura; family Limulidae; genus Limulus; species Limulus polyphemus. The sequence continues at coordinate 805,036 of NW_013665617.1, forward strand.
AAAACAAAGACAATTGTACGTTTCGCAAAAACTTCATTTATTAACGACCATGGTTTCATCAGTAAAGGCATCATGATGATAATGCCTTTACGGGCGAAACAATGGTCGTTAATAAACAAAGTTTTTGTGAAACGTACAATTATCTTTGTTTTTTCCTCAATTCTATAATGGCAGTTTTATATAACTTGAGCTTGGCAACTCACAGTTACTTTAGGATGTCATAAAATAAAATAGAGACCAGACATAAAGTAATTAAAGGGTATTCTTTTGTTGACTGCAATGTATTTAATTATATCTAATAAAATGTTTTTATATTTCTTTGTGAAAGTCAGTCAGTTAGAATGATTCTGATAAAGATTCTGATTTCTCGGTGTTCTCTATTTGTACGCAGTCGTTTTTAACCATAGGATGGTGTAGGTCCAGAATTACTGCTATATTATTTCTGCCTAAAGAGTAGTTAACAATGTTCCTTGTGTGTTTTTTGTTCATTCAATCATTGCTTGGCGTAGTATGATAATTAAACAAAGAGAATATTATAGTTACCTATTATAACTATTTGTTTAGCTTGCTCACTGTAGCTTAAACTTGACTACTTCTAAAGTAACACTTAATATTTTACCAAGCCATACTCAAAAATAGAGCCTTTCATTCATGTTTGATATTTAAGCTTTCAAAGCTATTTCAAAACTGTTAATTTTGTTAAAATTGTTCATAAGTTAATTTACTTTAATCCTGCCTAAAATAATTTCAAGTGCTGCGGCTATTAAGAATTAATTTCCTCTTGTTTCTTGCAAGTTTGTCTTGGTTGAAATAAGTTTCTCTTATTTTTCAAAGTAAAATTTGCAAAAATTCGTAATGTTTATTATATATATTAACACTTACACACATGAGATGCAATATATATCCTTTACCTTTTGGACGAGCACGGTCCAATGGTTAGCGTGTCTAACTATGGAGCTGAAGATCTGCGGCTCCCGTCCAGCACTTTGCAGTTGTGAGTGCGTTATAAGAGTGGTGGTAAAACTCCACTATTTTGTGTGATTAGGGTAGCCCACAAGTTGGCAGTATTTACTAATTACCGTCTCTAGTCTATCACTTCAAAATTAAAGTTGCCTAGAACACCTATTCCTTGTGTAGCTTTGCACGAAGTCCAATAAATAAACAAATTCTCGCCCACTCGTGCGGATTAATAAACTTCTGTGAAATGCAGGCTTAAAAATTTAAAAACATAGATGAGCTTACCTCAGGCGGAAGCTTGTTTTCTTGCACAAATGTAAACAGGTGGTTGTACAGTTCTTCTGAATAATGTTAATACCACTTACTATATGTATACATCTTCACAATTTGATAATCGTACTGTCATATTCTAGAATGATATTTCATATTTTAAACTTTATTTTTTGTTATGGTTTAATACTTTTCTTTTCTAAAATAATCATTTGCTTTACTTCGTGTAGATTTTAATTATGCATATAGATATATATTTGTGCTTATTTACAACGACAGATGGGTTAGAGGCTATCTAACTTTACAGACAAATTTACCTCTCGAGTTTCTTCACGGTACGGTGGTATGTTGGAATTAAAAAATATGCTTGCTTTCATGGGGATAGAAATTTCTTTTTTTTTGTTCTGTTTTTGTCAACACAATACTAAAATTCTGAACTGAATCAGTTCTCCTCAACAGTTTAGCCAGTTTAATGACACAGATTCTATCCAAGTTAGTAGGTATATTTCTTTTTCATAAAATTATTCTAAAGGGAATGTAATCTAGATTTAAACAAGAGGGGGTTTTCAATAACCGCGGCACTTTTTTTTACAGTAAATTAATCTATGAGACCTTTTTTCCTATTTATTAGCTATATTTTAATTCACCAGCAATATCAAGCGTGGGACGCGCATATACCTAATTCTATTTTATTACTCATCAGGATCTCTACCAGCCTACCCTTCTAGGCAGAATTAGAATAAATTAATCTATGAGACCTTGGGCGTGGTTAAAAATATCAATCGAAAGGGTCTGACCACCTGAGTCTAAGATTGTAATTAGATCTCAAATTGGTCCATAGATGACAGGGCTATGAGCTAAAAGTTTGTACTTGAAAAAACAAATAAACTCAGAACCATTCGATGAGCCGCTATGACGAAAGAGGATGTCCTCAGTAGCCGCGGCAGCAATTACATCTCAAATTGGTCATGAGATGGAGCTATGAGCTAAAAGTTTGAATTTGAAAAAACCTCAGAGCCATTTTATGAGCCGCTATGCCGCGGTTATAAAGTAAAAACGTGTAAAGTAGTTTCAGGAACAATTCTTTGCAGAGAAAATCCTTGAAGTTAGTTTTATGTTTTTAACGCTAGGAACGTTCAGGTAAACGTTCTTAAGGCTACAACATCATTCTTAAAAACTTTTCTCCTAAAAATTTCTCTAATTTTTAATGTAGGATAACAAATATTGTTTGTTGGATGTAAAAAGATTTTACTAAAATCACGTTTGATACAATTTGACATTTATAAAAATAAAGGTTGAATATGTGAATCTTTATTCGTTCAAGATGTTTTTTTTTCATCACTTAAAACTCTACTTATTTTGTTAAAATAAATCGATTGAGTGTTTAAGAATTTATCATATTTAAACTGGAAGCTTTGCAACTTTGTTACTGGAAACAAATTGCACTTTCACCCCTTTTCACCGAAATGCCTAATTGCTGTAAATTCAAAGTCGCAAAAAAGGGATTATTTGTTATGTCGATTTCAAGACGGTAATTCAAAATGAATTTAACTTCTTTTCGCATGTATGATGTTTGTTTGTTAAATTTCGCGCAAAGCTACCCGAAGGCTATCTGTGCTAGTCGTTTCTAAATTTGTTAAACTAAAGCAGTGGTTTTCAAACTTCAACGACCCGAGTACCTAATTTAATTTAAAATGTTTTCGCGGAATCCCAGACATATCGATGATTTTTATTTAAAAAAAAAATATTCCGTGTACCTGGAAAACTGTGTTCCAAATTCAATATTTTAATTCATATAAATTTAATGTTACGAAAAGTAATTTTTATTCTATAAATCATATTTTATGAAATTTCGGACATGGCTCGCTGATACCAGTTAAAGAAATGCTGGATTAGTGGAAAGGTCGCGAATCAATAATAGGACTGGTCGTCATATTTTAACACACATTCCACTCCTGAAAGTGTGAGTAGGCCCGGCATGGCCAGGTGGTTAGGGCACTTGACTCGCAATCTGAGAGTCGCTGGTTCGAATCCCCGTCACACCAAACATGCACGCCCTTTCAGACGGGGGGGGGCGTAATAATGTGACGGTCAATCCCACTATTCGTTGGTAAAAGAGTAGCCCAAGAGTTGGCGGTGGGTGGTGATGACTAGCTGCCTTCCCTCTAGTCTTACGCTGCTAAATTAGAGACGGCTAGCGCAGATAGCCATCGTGTAGCTTTGCGCGAAATTCAAAAACAAACAAACAAACAAACAAGGGTGAGTAGGCTCACTGACGAAATTCGATCTTGCGATCTGCAGATTGCGAGTCGTGTGCCCTAACCACCAGGCCATGCCAAGCCTCCATATGCGATGAAGCTATCTATAGTGGTCATGTCACTTGAATTTAACTTCTCATTAAGTAACAGGTCTGTCCCACCAAACATGCTCGCCCTTTCAGTCGTGGGGCGTTATTATGTGACGGTCAATCCCACTATTAGTTGATAAAAAGAGTAGCCCAAGAGTTGGCGGTGGGCGGTGATGACTAGCTGCCTTCCCTCTAGTATTACACTGCTAATAGCCCTCGTGTAGCTTTGCGCGAAATTAAAAGACAAACACACAAACAAACATTAGGTAACACATTTTCTAAGCTTTTAACGTTGCAAGTAGTGAACCTATCTAGACGTACGACAACGTCGTGATAGTTCAATTTGTTTCCATGTCATGTTTTTGAACTTGTTTACGCTTTCGGCATAATATTATTTGAAGTTGCGTAATTCGCTGTAACTAGAGAAGCGAAAAAAAATGTTAAGCTTAACTAAACTGAGTTTTCTACCTGGCTAAAGTGGAGAAAGCGACTGGATATAAACTGGAAATGAAAAGCAAATAATTCTTTATTTCACAAATGACAAAGTACCATAATTCTGCAGGACATGTGCAGTGGAATGAATATAGAATTTCTCTTGAAACTGGAGAGGTATTTTTATGAATGGAAAATTCAAGTATATCTGCCTGAAACTAAAATAATTAACTAGTATGTAGAAGACACCACTCCTGGTGAGCCCTTATGTCCAGTACCATAGATCATAAGTTTTGATGTGATACCACACAAATCACCAACCTATAGATCATACTTCGCCGGCATAAGGCATTATGACAATAATAATAATGGGAATATAAGCTTAGGTTTTCAATGAATTAAAACACCCATTTTACCTAAAGCACATTTTATTACTTTTAACTGTTGATTATATGCATGTTATCTGAGAAAATACATTTCTGACATTCGTCTGATTATGTTAACAAAAAGACATCAATGTAAGTCTCCAGGTTTATTTACCTAAAATCACAACCTTGATAGACCTCTCTTTTTTCTAACAATCATTTGCTGTTACATCCTTCAACATCATTGTATCTGACTACTAGTTATGTCTGTTGAGAATTCTATGCAGCAGCTGTTTTAATGAACCTTTGTTACAATAGTTATTTACTGCTGTTTTTCTCAAACGACCACCTGATCTCACAATCACACCAACATATTCAACCAGAAACTCACTCAATTACTTTCATTGCGTTGGATCCAAATTGCTTTTCCAGTCGTAAGCTAACGATCTCAAATGTTCTGGCAGCCATGCATTTATTCTTGGACGTGGTAAAACTGAAGCAGCATCAGCCATAGTTTGAGTTCTAGCTAATTCTACTTCACTCACCATTTTGATGACTATTCAAGTGAAAGGCTCAACTTCTGAATATTCGTAGCTAGGGATCAGCATTAGAACTATCCTATCCCTCAGATATATAAGTGTGAAAGCAAAGGTAGTCTGCTTTCTGGTTAAAAAACGGGATGTTTCACATTTTAGTTATATCAATACAGCAAATACTGACAATGCATTAGACCTAGTCTATGATACAACAAGGAACATGCCCATGCAGTTGTGACGGATTCATTATTATATATTTATTTTAATATCAACGTTTGTTTAAATTAAGTTTATATTTAGAAATATGCATAGCTTATAGTGTTAAATATGTATTGCAAAACTCCCGCCCATTCTCTAAAGTTGTAGAAGATTCTCGAGTGTAAGAATCAACAATATATGTATGCACGTAAACGCTTAATGTAGCATTGTATTGTTACGTAATCTGAATTTTCTAAAAACTCTCCACACGCCTATAAATATAACCAATGCGCCTTGCCAAAAAATTAGTATATATTATTGGTTTGCTATAGTCGGTGTGCTATAAACTTCGGAAGCTATAAAGGTGATTATTATACCACTTATCAATCAGAAAACTTCAGATATTTAACCAGGAGCATTTAAAAAGTTCAAACATCATTTAACTACAGTGGATTCTCATCGTACATTAGTATTTTTATGAAAACATTTTATAACTTCATCGTGGAAAGCTCAGCTTGTGTGGCTGGTGAATAACGAAGGACAAAGCTAGCTAGCTCCCCATGAAGCGAATCGTACCTACATCAAGTCGTAACTAACTTGTTCATCGTGAACCCTCGTTAACATATCAAGAAAGTTCCAGACTAAAAAGAAGACACTATATTGCTTGTAAATTTGTAAAACTTTTGTACATAAATCATTATGGGCAATAACTATTTGTAATAACTGTTATTGTAAATTATATTGTTGTTTGTATATTAAAACATTTGTGTTAAAAAAGAAAAATGTGTGTATTAATCTTGTTGGAAAATATCATAAACTGATTATATAACGACTTTTACTTAACTGCTAAATCGAAAGTGCAATTTAACTACTAAATTTAATGTATCATTTAACTCAAGTTCAGGCCATTCGAAATTGTAATACGTAACATAATAAATTGGGGGTTCGTGTCCGAGATCTGAATCACAGACAAATTCGATCAACATTTAAATCATAATTCAATTTATATCTATCAGCGCCAACAAGATTTGGTCATGTCTGGTTACCAAGATTTTCTTAAATCACCCTCCCTCGAGCAACTAAAAAAATATATCAAAAATTAATTGCTCAAATTGCCAAAGTTTTAGAACCAGAAGTTAAAAGATCAATGAGAAAAAAATAAACTAAAAAAGCGTATTATCGAAATACTAGTCGATGATGATTTGTTGTCCGAGGAAGCATTAAAGGAATACTCTAATATCCCTACTAGCCAATCGTGATTGAGAGATAAAGATAAATTAGAGATCCAGCTAAAAATCAAACAATTCGAGCTCGAACAAGCTCGTATCGAAGCCGAGAAAGAGAAGGAACAAGCATGAATCGAAGCCAATACTAGCTCGTATTGAAACTGAAAGAGAAAATAAACGTCTCGAGAATCTTTTATAACTTTAGAGAATAGGCGGGAGTTTCGCAATATATATTTAACACTATAACTATACATATTTCTAAATATAAACTTAATGTAAACAAACGCTCATATTAAAATAAATATGTAATAATAAATCTGCTACACAGTCCACTGTTCTTGAGCATGAAATAGATGACAATGAATGTGGTTTCACAGGACTACAGTTTATCTGTTTTGCAGGCAAAGCTCTCTGACAATTTCTGCAATACTTCCATCCCTAAGATAGTAATGCTTGAGCCAAGAGAATATACAATTACTTTCATTCTATGACACCACGGGTATCAAAACCCGGGTTCCAGCGTGCTAAGTCCGCAGATATACCACCAAACCAGAATGAATTTTGTATCAACTGGTAAGAGTAATGACTGACATACTGCAAAATAAAGCAGAGTTCTGGCAAATACTTTATCAACCTGGAATTTACCTCACTTCAGTGTATATTTACCAGCACATACAAAGCTCCACCCAGTCCTGTGTGAAAGAACTGCCAATCACATGTCTATACTCAAGCTCACCACTTTTGACTCTGATTGGTGACCAAACCTGACCCGAGCTCTCTCAGTTTGATAGAGTAGGAACCAAGTCAGACATAGCTAGTTTATATCAGTCATGTACCTGTTGTAGAATTGGGTGTTAATCTTGTTTTATCTGATACTAAGATATGGTAGTTTCTAGTCAAATGCCCTAGTATTCTGCAATCATAGCACATACTTCATCTGATATCTTTGGAAACGTACCTATGACCACTTCTGGCATCTAATGTGACTTTAAAGAGGTACTATAAGGTGCTTGCAGTAGATCAGCTCAGGGTTCTACTCAAACCTTTATCACTGCAAGCATCGCTGGTGATCATTTTGGTAGAATTCGAGTTACTGCAACTATATATTTGAATTTTATGAGAGTTTTTACTTTATTTGCCAACAACAACCCGTGGCCAGTGAAGTAAATACATCCATCAATGACTCAAGCAACGTGCAACTGAGAAACCAATAATGTCATTGTATGGATCTTATAGTTTCAGTAGCATTCCTCCCCTCCTGGAAAAGCTCTCCTCTATTGTATATCCCACAGTCATTGTTCTATATACTGTGTCTTTGATAGCAAGACAGTTCCACCTATTGGATTTCGTTCACCAGATAGTTATTCCTAGCTGTGTATGACACTTACCAGTGATGGGTTTAATCCAGCTTTTCAGTCACTGTATAGATGGCATATCCAAACCTTCACACTCAGTCACAGAAAGTTCAGATAAAATACCACTTCTATAACCTTTATTCCTCATGTCTACTCTACACAACGTTCAGGTTCAGGTGAAGAAGGGGCAGCATGCCAGGAGAGCTCCTATCGCAGCTTTCATCAAATATGTGACCAAATTGAGATCATGTACATGATCTTTCATGAAGAATTTTTAGTGACTAACACCTCCCCATAAACATAAGTCCTTCATCTAGAAAATATCATTTCCAAATTTCTGAAGCTGAAACTTCCAGACTAGATATTCTCTGATAATTTTACTTCTCACAGTGGAAATACTGAACAAAATTGCATGAAACTTAATACAATCGTATTAAATTGTACTTACTTTGAGCTTTAAAATACTCATATAATATAATTTAGTATTTCTATCATTGTTTAGTTGGTAACGTTTTCAAAATTTGGTTGTGAGGCGCTCTTTATCTTTTTATATAACAAACCAGTTTCAAATCGAATTATGTTCATTAACATATATATTTTGATATTTTACCCTGCCAGTTGCAGTAGTTACTACTTTCTGCTATGAATCATAAGAAAGCAAGAATAAAATGATAAAGGTTTTCGGTGTCACCATTACCTTTGTCAGGCTAGGTATCGTAATTTTGGCTATCAATAGTCTTGGGTCGAGATCAACTTATTCTAATAAATATAGTTTCTTTTCAATAAATAATAATTTATTTATTTCGATAACCAAAGATTTGAGTCAGAATGTTTTATCATCATCTATTTTACTCACTAAACCTAACTAAGGTTGATAGTACCTTGTCATATAAAAATGTTTCGTAACTTTCAAACAGATATAACTTAACATGAAAACACATTGAGGAATGGAAATAACATCTATGAATACTATAAAAGATTTGAGATCTGTTTTCTTTCCAAATCGTCTAAAATTCCCATTAGATTTTTATCACTCGGTAGCTCAGCGGTAAATATGAAGACTTATATCGCTAAAATTCAGATTTCAATGCCCATGTTGGGCAGAGCGCACATGGACAATTGTGTTGTGTTCGGTTAACAACAAACAAACAAATTAATCCTACAAGAGTTTGATAATCAGTATCGCGAGAAAACATATATTAGTGCCAAAAAAAATGTATTTACTTGTTACTAATGTAGCTTACAATATGCTCCAATCTCAGTTAACAGTTATTCAGACCACTGCTGTAACATCCTAAAAAAGTGACAACTAAAAACTGTAATAATAAAATCACTAACAGAAAAGGAAAAAATGCGTGAGAAATAGGATATGAATTATTATATTCTCAAGGGATGAGAGTCTCCTGGCAAATAGAAACCTATTATAAACAAATTTATAAATTCACTGATTACTGACGATACTCCTTCGAGCTGTACAGAATTTAACTTTTAAAATTATTTTTGTTTGAGAATTATACTAAATAAATGATACTAAAGAGAAGTGAGTAGTAGACAACTAAAAGATTCTCACAGGTCATGATAGGGCTGTGGAGAACGAGAGTACAAAAGAATGCAAAAATATACTCGTTAAGAAAACACAAAACTGCAATAACAAATAATTGGATCCGTACATCAAAATTTCCCTTATATTATGGCATTCTCAGGTACACTGCTTATTTTACAGATAAAACAAAGTGACTTTAATAACCAAAAGAACAACAGAAATCGTTGTGCAGTGTTAAACTGAGTTTCTACCTGACATAGAAGAAAGAAACCGGACACAACTTACCTGTGAAAAAGAAAGTTAATCTTTATTGCACAAAAGATAAAAAACACAATTCATCAGGGTGTGTACATTGGACGAAAGAAGGCTGTTCTTTCTAGAGACTGGAATGAGATCTCTATCAATAAAAATCTAAAAGACATGTGTCCTAAACTGGGAAAGTTAATTGGTATATAGGTGACGCAACAATGTAATTTATTTCAAAGTGCGTGCATTACCCACGGCACTCTTGGATATACTCTCCAGTAACTACATCAGTGCTTCTCAACTGGGTGAATGGTTCATCCAGGGATTAATGATATCAGAATTAGGACTGCGAGACTCTACATCAGTGCTTCTCAACTGGGTGAATGGTTCATCCAGGGATTAATGATATCAGAATTAGGGTGAATGAGTGTTGTCAATTATACAACAACTTCAAGAGCAGAAAAGTCATTAATTATTATTATTTATTATTGTTGTAGTTTGATAAATACATTCATTTATTTTTTATTTTATGTTATATTCATTCTAGTTGTAATTTGATGTATACTTAAGCCATAATAAAGAATGTAGCATTCTAATTTAGTACTTTTTTTGCCTTTTTTTTTCGAAAAGGGGCGAGTGAGCTTTTGTGAAAAACTTATAGGGGTGAATGATATTAGAAAAGGTTCAGACCAATTAGAATGCAGAACTATTCCAGTTTTACAACAGCGTTTTCCATTGGAAGCTTTTGTACACCAGGGAGGAATGACCCCGTGTAAGCTAAAGAACAGTAGTTTAACCACATTCCATAACCAGATATATATTATATGAATCCTATGTTTGCCCCCGAATATGCGTATTTTTGAAAATTTAGAAAACTTTTTTGCAGTCTTAAATGTCAATCTTTCCAAATTTAAAAAGAAAATGAATATATGGTATGTTTCAAAACGTGAGTTGAATTTGTCTAGACCTAAACACTGTCACGTGAATTAAACATTAGTTTGTTCTAAAAAAACAAAAAACGTCTGGTATTCTTCACCGAATACTTCTGCCGGTATTGAAAACATGAGTACAAAATCTCATAAAGAGATGGAGTAAACTCGTTTAGACAAATCCTAGAAGAACCAACAGAAATATCATCTGAAGATCGTATTCTTTGCCGACGTTATGCGCTGCACCACTCATCCTTAGTCGCTTCTTGTTCACCAAATATCTTGCTGTCATTGTTGTTTGTTATTAAGCACAAACCTACACAAAGGGCTATCTGTGCTCTGCCCACCACGGGTATCAAAACCCGGTTTCTAGCAGTATAACTCCGCAGACATACCGCTATGCCACTGGGGGCAAATATCTTGCACCACTCATCCTTAGTCGCTTCTTGTTCACCAAATAGCTTATAAATAATACATTGAATGCTCATTTTGTAAAGTTTAATTTAAAAAGTAAATTTAAGTAAGAATGACGGTCTGATGATGGTAAGAGGTAAAGGTGGTGTAAATAAGTAGGATTTAATTTAAATTGTACCTTCACTACTTAAATGCTGTTTTTTTTGTTCATCATTTTTTTTTACATAGATTTATTAACATATCTCTCCACTTTGATGACGTTGATATGCTTTTCATTTTTAACCACGAGAGTGATTCCGTCTTCCTTTCAACTTTTTTCTTTCTGAAGATTACGGCAGTTGTTTTTAACTTTGGTAACCTAGCTTTATGATGTTAATTACACTCATACAGCTAGATAACCAAAGAAAATATCAATGCCTGTCAGTGTTTAACAGCTATTTATGAAGATAAGATAAGTAATAATATCCAGGTGCACACCCTCAGGGTCCACTTAATATGTGTGCAAAATTTCAGGTTTCTAGGTTCTTTGCTCATGGAGCTATGGCGGTCACACTTATTTTTCTATGTGGTTTTTCGCTAGCTTGCCTCAATCATGAAGTACCCACGTAAAAGTAAAGAATAATAATAAATTATTGACCACTTCGAATTATTTTTGTACAGGAGGAAGGAGATTTCTACGCAGTGATCAATGTTTTCTTGAAACATCAGTCAAGACTCTTAAGAAATCAGCAGAACTTTACCAACCATCGTCTACGCTAAGAAAATGACTATTACTCTTATAACGCCTCCGTAGTTTATAGTTCGCAGAATATTTTGTGATTCACCAGGTTCAAAATCCGGAGTCAAAATATACATAAATGGATATATTAGGATTAACTAGTATAATTAAGAAAACTGCTTACCACTCTGTATAGTCAAACAATATATACAAAATCTATGTTTTGTAAATTCGAAAGCTGGCGGAGCATTAGAAAGCAGTAGGCCTAGCATTTGTGCTAAATATCATGTAAGCTATAGATTACGTTTTGCACATTCCTCTTAACTTGATCATTTTGGACTACAAATTAAAAATGTGTAAAAAATAACATTTCAGATATGTATTTCGTCTCCCACAAGTCAGTACCTCAAAAAAAACCTTTTTGTGCAACATAAAAACTCACTTCTTTGTTCATTGCATATATCAAACCCCGAATTTTAGCGTTATAAGCCTTCAATCTTACCACTAAGGTACCTTGAACGAATGCAATATTTATAAAATAACTAGCGAAAGTATCCGGCTTCGCTGGGGTATTAGGTTGATAGTGTGTGTATTCTGAATCAAATTTTAGCATAAAAGTATAACCTATACTGTTGTTGCTAAGCAAAATTACATAAAACCAATCGGATAGGATAAGTAATACCCAGGTTCACATCCTCAGAGCCCACATAGTATGAGTGCAAAATTACAGGTTTCTAGGTTCTTTCCTCTTTATGGCGGTCACACAGACACGCACGAGCATGCGCGCACGCACTTACGTGCGTGTCAGTCTGTTATTTGTATTCGGGCTATTAGGTTGATATATTATAGATGACTATGTCATTGTGTGTATTCTTCCGAGTCTCTAAATTAAGAAATCAAAATATATATATATGTATATATATATATTTCAATTTTGTAGTTTACACATTTCAAATTATACTTTCAGTATATATATATATACTAACAACAATATTGGTTGCTAAGTAACATGACATAAAAGCCATTGTTTGAATGCATTGTTCCTAAAACTCACTGGCTTTTCTATATGCTACAAGTTCTTATATAAGGAACCACTTCTTTTCTATGTGGATTTTCTCTAGCTTGTCTCATTAAAAAGATGCGCATGCGCGCAGGCACGTAGATAAGATAAGTAATAATATCCAGGTGCACACTCTCAGGGTCCACTTAGTATGTGTGCAAAATTTTAGGTTTCTAGGTTCTTTGCTCTTGGAGCTATGGCGGTCACATTTTTTTTCTATATGATTTATCGCTAGCTTGCCTCATTAAAAAGACGAGCAAGCGCATGCGCATACGCCCGCAGATAACTAATAATACCAAGATGCACACCCTCAGTGTCTGTTTCGTATGGGTGCAAAATTTTAGGTTTCTAGGTTCTTTCCTCTCGAAGTTATGGTGATCACACACAAACACTAATAATAATAATAATGAAAAGTACTGTCATTATTGAGCCATGTAGCATATTTAGGTTGTTTTCTTAAATCACTTAATTTCATGTTATCAAATTAAACTAAATGAATCGGAACTCTCGAACGCTAACCTGCTGAAAATTATATTATTGTCATATCCTCTTACACATTCAATTTATATAATCTCAATAATATCTTTGTGAATTGTGAAAATTGTTTTTTCTGTAAAGTTTCGTTGTTATTTTACTCCTTTTTATAGTACTAGAAGGTGAAACACCTCATATTAGATTATCTGGAAACTATGCATAGACAAAGAATTTGTTTATCATTAAACAAAAAAGCAAGTACGCCGTTATTAATAAGATTTAACAACTTTATTGGATGGAACTTTGTAGAATGGACAGCAACTGCCGGTTGTAGAGATACAAGTGTAGAGGACGACGTTTCGAAAGTCTTCTGCCTTTCATTTTCAGGGCAGTGTGTGTTCGTTCGTTTCTGGCACTTATTTAGATTTAAAAATAATTATTTCCGAAGAAATGATTACTAATCTAGGGTGCGCGAAGATTAAACAATCCTCCTTCACCTCGCGCGTGGCCTAGAAATATGGCCTTAACTTGAGAAAACAGGAACTTAATGCAGACAAGGTATGTAAATTTAAAAAGGTAAACGTGAGAGTAACGGTAAACAATAAAAAGTGAAGAGCAAAGTAAACTAAACGGCCGATATTGAACTGATGGTCCATCAGGACGTGTTATGATTGGTTGTTTTATCCCTGTTTCTGATTGGAGATTCAAGCAATGGTAGCCACTGAGGACTCACATCTAATCCGGAATTTCTGTTTAGTAAAGGATTAATTGTGTTAATATAAAATGATTCGTTAATTTTTCTTGTCTTCCAAAATTTGTCTGTGTCGATGATTCTAGTTTTTTCCCAGTTTATCCCAATCTATCAAATAACTTTATTGAAAACTAAGTCAATATAAGCAAGAAATATCTTTTTTATAACAAAACATTTTCACTGTTTAGTTTAACTTACAGCCATCGCGTGAAATGTTTCTACCGTGTATATTAAACTCATAACCTCATTGTGAAATATTTCTATGATACTGATACCTTTATCTGAGATGTTGATTTCTCTCATATTTCATATCTTAGATATATGAAACCCACTTATTGATATAAAAATATCTTTCATACTAGTTAATACATATCTTAAAGTACAATTTGACAAAATTAATTTTCTGTTTTATTCCTATTTGAGAAGAGTGAGGCGTAGCCTCGTGGTTAACGTAAATCTCAACATTCACAGTTCGCCGACCGACACTACAAAAATACTTCCGCACTTGAGGTCATGGATGCACTAAAAAATGTAATAGGCCAATCCCACAAGAGTAATCCATATTTGGCTCTGGGTGCTGTTGTCTAGCTTTCTTCTCACTAATTTATCAGTTCAAAATTAAGGAAGTCTTCAGGCAGACAGTTCTTGTATAGTTTGCACGAAATTCTGAAACATAAACAAACAAATGGCTTAAAAAAGAAAACTATTTTTAGAAATGGCTGACAACGACAGTTTGCATATTAGTTTAATAATATGAATCTACAATCATCCAGCTGTTACACAGAAAGCGCTTTTATCTAATTGATTAAGCAAAAGTTTTTGAAGACTTTATACTTTAGACGAAACAATGTAATATTTATCGTTGCTTCATCTAATGGATAAATTCCTCAAAAAAGTCGTGTATGTTCGTAACTGTACTGCATTATCGAGTTTTTATTTTCTAATCGTAAGCAAAGATTTAATGTGGTTTTCTGACTTAGTTTTTTTTGCATATTTGTCCAATAAAGATAAACTATTTCAAGATAGCTTTAACTCTATTGCGAGATAAACTCGTGAATTTTCTTTTTTTTCTATAAAATCCTTAAAACTTTGAAAATTTCTAGTGCACAGTTATACTTCTATTGTTCAATTATATGTTGGTATTATATTTTCATGATCTACTCGGGCAGGTTTTTAACATTATGTTCGTAATATTCTTTGGTTTCAACTTCAAAGTTTCTTCGAAAACGAAATACGAATCAATCACTAGAAAAATAATTAACTTTAATTAACTTTGTAAATTAAATCGGTTTAATTCTACGCAGCACAGTGCCTCGTTTATGAGGAAACCTGATGGTACCATTACTAATTAATGGGGCCCCAGTGGCACAGCGGTATGTCTGTGGATTTACAACGCTAGAAACCGGGTTTCCATACAGATAGACCATTGTATAGTTTTGTGCTTAATTCCAAACAAACAAACTAATTAATGTTCTTAAAAACTTAATTATTTTTAGGATAAGAACATTAGCACGTGAATTACCTTTTTATTTGCTCCTAAAACACTTAAATTGGATACTTGTTTCTCATTTTTGAAACTCCGTTTATTCATTCAGAGGACTGTTCTATATCTCACTACAATGATGTGTATTTTAATATGATGAGAACTTATATCAGTAGTCTAGCATTGTCTTCTTTTCGAAACAACGATTCTGAATAGATATCTTATAATATATCTCTAAACGAATATTTGTCTTCACTAAACTTGGAAAATTAGTTGATTTAGTCGTAACCCAGACAAAGAAGGTAAAACAGTAATAAGTAGTGTTCAGAAAGAAATCAAACATAATGGTTCTCAAGTTATAATACGTATGCTTTCATAGGTTTACCTAAGATCTATAAGTTGAATGTTTCAAATAGTAGATCTGACAGATCCTAAATATGCGGACATTTAGTAAATTTTTTGAAGGGGATATAAGTAATGAATTTATGATAAAATTGATTGATTTATTAAGAAATCAAAATTCGCACCTGCTATGGTCAATTTATTTTGTGAGATCTAATGAAAAACAATGGTTTGAAGAACGTCCTGCTATCCTTAATACTGTACTATAGAGGTTGCGTTTAAGAAACATTTCTATGTTTCGACCACAGATATTGGAATAGCAAGTACTCTAATATAAGGTGTATAGTTGTATGCGAAAAAAAAATCTACCTTGCCATTTTCTCCTAAAATAATATAAAGTCATCAAGATTGTTTTTCATATCGCAAACCGACTTTTATTTTCAGAACTTTATACTCACTTGATAATTTATTCCCAAAAGTACGAATAGCCATTTCCTATCATTGACGTTTTGCTTGTATGACGCATTTAAATTAAGTTTTCGAAGGACGTGACCTCGAATAACCTCAACAGTGTTGCCAAAATGTAGTTCCACAACATCTCATTTCAAAGAACGGAATCATTTTTCCGTACCTCTTCAACTTTGAATTATTCGTTTATCAATGGACTTCTCAATCACCCAGAATATATATATATATATACGTGTGCGTGTCTGTCTGTCTGTATTTCTATCTGAAGGATGTGGCCCCTAAAGTTAAAAAAATGTTTGCCATTTACAACTATGGCCAGGTGGTTAGGGCGCTCGACTCGCAATCTGAGGGTCGCGGGATCGAATCCCCGTCACACCAAACATGTCCACCTTTTCAGCCATGGAGGCATTATAATATGACGGTCAGTTCCATTATTCGTGGTCAAAGAGTAGCCCAAGAGTTGGCGGTGGGTGGTGATGACTAGCTGCCTTCCCTCTAGTCTTACACTCGTAAATTAGGGACGGCTAGCGCAAATAGCTCTCGTGTAGCTTTGCGCGAAATTCAGAAACAAACAAACATTTACAACTTTGAATGTTTTATTTCTGCAAAAACATACGTGGTTTGTCGTATAAAATATTATGTTTCTTAGGAATCTGAAAAAATCATCAAACATCACTAAGATCTTTCAACAAAATATGACACCGCTATCACTAGCGACAGTTCTGTGATAGTTAGGTGAGCTGTGACACTGCATTAAGTAGCGACAGTTCTGTGATGGTTAGGTGAGCTGTGACACTGCTATCACTGGCGACAATTCTGTGATAGTTAGGTGAGCTGTGACACCGCTATCACTAGCGACAATTCTGTGATGGTTAGGTGATCTGTGAAACTGCATTAACTAGCGACAGTTCTGTGATGGTTAGGTGGTCTGTGACACTGCTATCACTGGCGACAATTCTGTGATAGTTAGGTGAGCTGTGACACTGCTATCACTAGCGACAATTCTGTGATAGTTAGGTGAGCTGTGACACTGCATTAACTAGCGACAGTTCTGTGATGGTTAGGTGAGCTGTGACACTGCTATCACTGGCGACAATTCTGTGATAGTTAGGTGAGCTGTGACACTGCTATCACTAGCGACAATTTTGTGATGGTTAGGTGATCTGTGAAACTGCATTAACTAGCGACAGTTCTGTGATAGTTAGGTGAGCTGTGACACTGCATTAACTAGTGACAGTTCTGTGATAGTTAGGTGGTCTGTGACACTGCTATCACTAGCGACAATTCTGTGATATTCAGGTGAGCTGTGACACTGCTATCACTAGCGACAGTTCTGTGATGGTTAGGTGAGCTGTGACATTGCTATAATTAGTGACGATTAGGTGAGCTGTGACACTGCTATTCTGAAACAAGCATTCATACAAATGAACCTTTAAAATCATCCTAACCATTGCTTCTAATTTACTATTAGAACTGTGCGGTATTGAAAGTCAACTTAAGTACAAATAAAATGAATGGATTATGTTATAACAGTAAAGAAAGTTTTTTTGTAATGATATAAATATGAGTGTCTTGTACTTAAGGCGCCTTCTTCCACTACCGATAATTCCCTATGGGATGGCAGAAAACTTTCACGAACTATAAATTTGTCCCCCTCAGCTTTACTTGCTTTCCAAGTCTAACAACTGTAAGCAGCAGACGAGTTCCAAAGGCTCATTTTCAGCAACCCCAAAGTAATGAAGTCAATTGGAAATGTCTGGAAATGGTATACCATTAATTTTCCTTTGTGCTTTCATTCGAAAAGGAAGTTTATTTATTGTTTTAGATGTAACCTACAACACACACATATATACTGGAAAATACTTTCGTAGCATGTTTTACAGTATTTTTTTAAGTGTCATTGACAGAGCGAAATTAATCCGACTCTCATAGACACTTAAGTACATCTGTGCTTGGTCCAAATGGTCTTCCGTTCAATTATGTGCCTTCTGAACAAGATTCTTTAATCAGTTTTGTATACCTAGATCCATTTGAATTATGGTGCTTGTTGTTCCATAGTAGGAACTATAGCTGTAGTGGGTAGATTGCGCATGGAACAGTCTATATCTTCCATGCTGAAATTATGCATTTACTTGCTTTGCCAATACGTCCAATATTACAGATACCCATTTTTTAGAAATGCTAAAATTGCCATCCTTTTATAATCATGAAATAAAACTTCATGTCTGAATGTCTCGTCAACCTTTCTAAAAGGTCAATTTTAAGGACCACCTGCACTTGAAAATCGTCATACCACAACTGGATAACGTCAGAAGCGTTAAGGCTTTTATTCCGTGTAATCAAAAGCCACAGAGATGGCCAGAAGTAAAGTGATTTAATATACAGTTTATTACCATAACTCGTTTACGCCTTTACTGTTTTACTAGTTGTAGGTTTATGGAATATATTTACGTTTTTCAATTTCCATTATCTTTTAATGTATCAAATAATACTTTACTAGTTTTTGCTTGTTCATTAAAAATTATTTTTTCCTTCAGGTACAGGTAATTACTTATGAATCAAGATTCTTATATACATACGACTGACTAAATCCATCATCACACATAAAACTATACTTAAGTCTGAACGTGATACAAAAAGCAGCAAATTTCTGGAGTAATAAAAAAACATGGAAGAAAGAAAATATTTTTTTTCGCGATAACTACGTTCTACTTAAGAGTTTTTAGTGACTGTTCAATGACTATTTAAAAGAAATATAATGTCACGATAATACGATTATGAAATATTTGGTCCGTAATTGAAACTTTACCTTTGCCTGGTTCTCGAATTCGTACAGCCACTTCCAGATTTTTCATATACAAACAACAACTATCACCATGTGATAAATAGACTAAAGCTAGACATTCTTTCACTGAAAAATCTTATAGGCCCACTTGACAGTAGCATATAATTTAAACAGCATCTATATTATTTGAAAAAATATGAAAGAACCTTGGTTGATTGTCTTCGTTTTAACGTCATGAACCTTTTTTTTTTGAAGAAATGTGCAGAGAAAACATGTGAATTCTGTTTATTATCCAGATACAATATGTACATTTGAAGTAAGTAACTTCGTTAAGTAGTATGACTGCTCCACATTAGACTATCAGTTGTGTAACTATGGCAGAAAAAGTTGGTCATGCATTTAGAATTCTAGTAAGTCTTAAGTACTGATGTGATACTGAACCGATTCGACATAGACAAGTGAGGGTCAGTTCGCTGAGTGATGTTTTAAGGTGTGTGTTTTTTTCCTTTTATTATTTGATAAAAGTTATTCAATGTTTTCATTCTCCAAAAATATAAAATTCTTTGATTGAAATAATCTTGTTTTGACAATTGTCTGTCTGTGTTGACGTAAATGTATATCGTCTACTGCATTTTAAAGAAGTAGGGTAAATTCTACATACACGTAGTTGCTTTCGTTTTGGGAGATTGAAAATCGTATGATAGGATGTTTCAAATATTTCTTCCTTTTATATCTTAAGCACGTGATCATAAATTGTACATATACCTGCTTTGCGCTTGCTTATTTGAAAAGATTGATTATAAATGATTTATAAGTCCATCTCGTAATTCTTATTACAAAAATATGTTAATTTTCTGCCAACTCAGGTTCTTATCTAATCTCACCTATGTAATATAATAAGAACTGTCATTTCTGATAAAACATAAACTAGTTGATGAAAACTTACCGTTCCTGGTTGATAAAAATCATCATTTTCGAGTACCTTTTTGTGATGAAAGCTGTAAATATTAACAAATACAAAACAACCGCCTAGAAGCATGATAATCGTATAATTTGCTGCCATATACATTTTAATGTTTCTACTACATGGATTTCCTCTAAAAAATTCAATTATACATGAATTGTCTTTTTACTACATTTCTTATCGTAGTTATAAAACGTATTCTTTATATTTCATTAAGGAAAAAAAATCCTGCCAAATTCAGGAACTCGCACATTAAAAGTTACATATTAAATAGGCCTAGCCCAGAAGATGCCCGTTTCAACTACATGTTCATTACAGTCATGCTGTTAAAGTTGCTGTTTCATGCTCAGTGTAGTTTGTAATTTAATTTTTGTTTCCTCACGTTCATAAACTAGTTTGACTTTACGAATAATGTGTACTGTGATTTCTTAGAAAGGGAATCGAGCTGATGAAACATTCTTGTCCTGGAAAAACAAAATAAAAAGCAACAACACCTGTTTTACAGGATTTAATTACCTATTATTTTATCTTATTGTAAAATATAATTATTATTTTATCAATTATATAGGAATGTATCATTAACAAACTATGTACTATTAAAGCAGAATTTTATTTTAAATCAGCAAGTTAACTTCAGTAATTCCAGTTGAACTATTTAGAAATTTGTAACTTCGTGTCTGTGCTTTATGTAATAAAAGTATTAATCTGCCCATTTTCTTTAAATGTTCAACTTACAAACATTCACCTTTGAACTCGATTTGTCTAATAGTATATATTTCCTATTCATTGATACAGCTTAGTGATGAGGGAATACGTTTTTTATCCAAGAATTGCTAGTATTAATAAACGCTGCTTGAAACTTTTTTTAATGAGAAACCATCATGGCGCCGAGCTGTTAGTAACTGAAGAGTGGGGGAGAGGGGGGGTCGAAGGTCAGCTCTCTTTTTTTCGCTTTGTTTGCACGTGATTGCGCCCGCACGCAGTGACGAGCTCGATGACTTTTAAGATTTTATCAGGCTTTTTCACGGAGCGCGAGTGATGGTTGTAGACCGGTAAGACGGGAACAATGCCATCAGAACAGCATTCCACAGTATACCTTGGCCGGAGGCTCCTGCACAGGTAAAGGAAGGGAGTGGAATCATGTGAGCGAAAGCAAGATGGTAGAGGAGGAAACTGTTTAGGGCCGCTCATCTCCACAGGGATTCATTTTTGCAAAATAAATCATCCAACGTAACGCTATTATTCGTCTAATCACATTCAGAGATTACGATTTGATGGTATACTAATAACTTAAAAACATAACTAAACTTTACTGCTAAAGAAGAAAACAGGTTACATTTCAGAAGTGTTGTTGAGTCGTTTTTTAAGCTCTTATAAAAATATACGTACAAGATAGTTATTTGTCAACCAGATTAAATCTATTGAATTTTGTCCTTCAATATCAATAACGGGAAGGTTTATAAAACAGACATACTTATATCCAGTAACTGCATTTTCAAATTTCATAAAAATTAATGCTTTAAACGTATTAACTAATTATTAAGGAGTTGTGCCCAAAAATACGTTAACTTTATACATCGAAAATGGAAAAACATAAAATAGCATATAGAATAATGAAGACATCAAACTGACTAGAAATATTTAATTTAATCCACGGTACACCAAAAAGATAAAAACATGTAATGATTAGCTGCACTGAACCGTCGGTTGAGTACATTCGCTTTTAATGAGAGACGTAAGTAACGAACAAAACCGCACGTGTATACTTGCCTGATATTTGTAATACTGATACAGTTTTCATCGGTTTAATGAGGGAGAAAAAGGTTGAATTACTTTGACTTGCTTTTGTAGAGATTTAAAAAATCAGTGTAAGAGTTGAATAAGCAAATAATTAAAATAATTTCTTCTTCAAACAAAAGGAATGAAAAAATTATATACACTAAATAAATTATAAAACAACTATTGACATGAATAGTAAGATTGTAATAATTACAGCTTTGGTTATACTAGATTACACGAAATATTACATTTTGAGCAAAAAAAGATAATAAAATATTAAGTGAATTCATGTGACATTTATATGTAGAAATTTTCATCGGTCTCTTAACTTTTTTCGATGTCACTGTCTGTGTTAGAATATGGAGGGTTAATTGCACTTTAAAGAAAAATTATTTGCGAACTCTAATACAGTGATGTGCCTCCACACATGCGAGTCTTGGCACTTGGCTCCACGTGTGACATGTTCATTGCGAATATATTTGGTTCTCGGAGAAGTGGTGACTATTCGACAATGCAATGGTGTAATATGACTGAAAGTATAACAAAGCTCTTTCCGAAGAAAGATGTTCATTTTGCGAAAGAGGAAAATAGCAAAGAGATGCAAAGCTCTTAAAACACCAGTTTCAAAAACGACTATCTATAATAAACCAAATAGCAATCTAGTATATACGCATAACTGTCGCCACCATTGCCAAAGCTCGCAAAATGGTCATCCGGAGAAACCATCCTACCTAAAAACGTACAGCTAACAAGTTGCATAGACCTTGAATAAAAGTGTAAACCATAAGTGCACAAACAGTTCTCAGAAATATTAGTGACAGAAGGACAAACTAAAGAAAACTGTGCGAATCATACTTTGTACGTGAACGTTTGAAGTTTATTGTAACATTGAACAAGGCCTGGGTGTAACTGTGCAAATAACTCAATACGAAACAAGTTATTTGCTATCGAACACCGGTGATAAGGACTAATCAGTCTTTTACGAAGAATGTAAAATAAAAGTTTTTCATTGGGTTTTATGTTTGTCACAAGTTTCGAATAAAATTATCATACCTGAAGAAATTAGACTACTGTTCTGTAGCATGTTCCACCATCAATAAAATTTTTCCTTATGATAATAAATCGTTGTTCGCCTCCTTATTATTATATTAGCATAATGTGCTTCATTACTCGAGTAAAATACACATTAAAGCAAAGACGAACTCTTAGCTACTATGAAGAAAATGCATGGTAAGTAAGGTTCGCGTCTAGTAGAGTATTAAGATAGATGTGTTACTATTTAGACAGCAGATATAAGGTTTTGTTAGTTAGTTGCTAAGTGCAAAGCTACACAATGGGCTATCTGTGCTCTGTTCACAGCGGGTATTGAAACCAGATTTTTAGAGTTATAAGACTTCAGAGTTACCGATGAGCCTCCGGAGGGCTGATAAAAATTAATGGGTTATTATTATTATTATGCGTTTCCTGAACAACAAAAAATATACACATCCAAGCTTAGATAAAAATTATCTTTCGGGGTTGGTTTAAATCAAAGATTGTCTGTTTGGGTTTGTTTATTTGTTAAGCACAAAGCTACACAATGGTGGCACAGTGGTATGTCTGCGGACTTATACTGCTAAAAACCGGGTTTCGAAACCCGTAGTTGGCAGAGCACAGATAGCCCTTTGTATAGCTTTGTACTTAATAACAAACAACAACAACAACAATTCCATTTATGCATATATCTCTGATCCTTTTTGTAACTTGGCTAATCTCGCAAAAGTGTGTATTTGTCAGATACTTTATAACTGAGATTTGGTGGGTAAGGCGTTCGACTTGTTGCAACCTGCAAGTCACGAGATTGAATCCCGTTACTGAACATGCTCGCCCTTTAAGCCGTGTATATGTTATAATATGATGGTCAATCTCACTTTTCGTTGGACAAATATTAGCCCAACAGTTGACGATGGGTAATTTTGATTAGCTGCCTTTCCTTTAGTATATCACTTCGAAATTAGAGATGGCTAGCGTAGATATCCCCCGAGTAGCTTTGTGCAAAATTAAACCAAAAAAAGAAAACGTTATAAGTGACTAACACAATAAGGAAGAAAATAAAAATAATAATTTTTTTAAAATAATCAAACAAGTTGTTCAGCTAATAAGGATAAAAGAGCAATGAAGTGAAATAAAAATTTGTTAATGAAAAATATATTATACGAAAAAGACAATTTTTCATTAATAAGTATTTGAAATTTTTTCCAAAATATATGTACTAAGATAATGAACACTAAATCGATAAACTCGGAGTTTATTTATTACAAAAATATATTGGATGCAATTTAATGTTACTCCTTCTTTGTGAACACGAGCTGGATTTTGGAGCTGGCGAGTTGGTTTCGAATCTATGTGACACTACAAAATATTCTTGCAGTTTAAGCTAGGGACGCACTATAAGAATAGTAGGTAAAATCCTTGACACTAAGTCACATGAGTGATAACGTTTAAGCAAGCGGGTTTTCTGCCTAAATACGAGGTGTAGTTATATAACCTCATAACTCTCACTCGAAAGTATTAACTCTGGTGTAGAAAAATAAATATCAAGACTAAGTGATGGATTAATACAATTTCAATAACATGACCCTAAAGTATTTCTGAGAATGCTACCATTATTTAGATAATTAGTTTAATCTAATGTATAGCGCCTTCTCTCTATTAGACTGGTATGAGGTGTTATTCAACTTGAACGAGACTTCATAGGACACACGAGTTAAACGGATAGATCAAAGATCCCAAGTTTCGGGCATAGCCATCGTAATTTATAATTGCTGACCACAAAAGGAGAAATCAGTCAACAGTACACACTGCTTACGGGGCTACTGGCTACTTTATAGATCCAAACAATGGGATTGACTATCACTTTTATAATACAATCACAGCTAAAACTGTGGAGAATGTTCAACGACATATCTTGGTTCAAACTCTGGAGTTTGTGATACGCAGCCCGACATGATAATCGTTATGTTATACCCAGCCTTATATTGGATAACAATTATTTGGAGATCAATAACAATATAAATAAGTAGCTATCTCTTCAGTGGATAACTCGTATAACTTCTAAAATACTATCTCTAGCTCTTAACTTGTTTTTCTTGATTCCAAGCTTCTTCTCAAAAACCATCCTGAACCACAGTTTCATCAAGAATCCCATATTCTATATCATAAAGAACTATACTTAACAGTTTTGGAACAACTTTGTTAGATGGGTTAAATATGAATGGTTGTTTATTAATCAGAAAACGAAAAGATAATTTTCATGATATCTGTAATTCTGATGAGAAGGCAAAGAACTGACCATACGTTATAAGACAGTGTTGCATATTCTAATGCTGTGGCCCGTTTCTGCAGATGAGAACCATAGCGCCATGTACAGCATGCTTGTTTATTGAAATTTGCGTTGTGCTATTTGAATTTTGCTACTCGTCCCTAATTTTGAGGCGATAAACAGAAGGAAGGCAAATGGTCAACACCCCGTACTGCTGCTCTTTTACCAACGAATTGACTGTCATCATTATAACGCCCCCACAGCTTTAAGGGCGAGCATGTTCGGTGACGGAGTTCCAACCCGCAAATTGGGAGTCGAGTGTCTTAACCGCCAGGCCATTCACGGCCTATGAGCAAATGTTTAGCAAGTATATTTAGCAAGGAATTCTTGAACATCGGAATACGCAATGCTATCTGTGCTATCAGAGACTTATGGTTGAAGGGTTGTGTTGTCACAGCCTCTTCCTAGGAAGGATATTCGTATAATGAGGTTATTAAACTATGTAGAGAAAAAACAAAGCTATTTGAAGAACTTCGGTGTTTCCCATAGTTGCAATAAAACTTCAACATAACACTAATGGACTTCGAAACCAAACACTAAGTTAACCCAGAACAACACCCTCATTAGTAAAGTAAGAGTTTTGTTAAATAATTAAACTGTTCGGACCAAAGAGTCAGTGCAAAGAATTTGGACATATTTCATGCTATTATTAACAAAATAGTAAACGAGCATTTAATGTTAACTAAGACTCATAAGCTTCTCCCTACAAACCGAGATAAACAGCTGCTTTCATACGATAGGTGGCCGAGAAAACAAGAATCACAGCGATTTCGTTTGACTTTATGCCTATCAAGCCCTTCGATAAGGCTTCATTGGATTTTAGTGTCTCTGGTGTATTCAAACATGGTATCAAAAATCAACGTTCACGTACATCGGAAGGCTCGTGGAAAGTTTGTTAAGTCCTTACAGTCCTTTACAGAAGCTGTGACAGTAGAAAATGCGGTGTCGGACAGTAGAACGTAATTATGGACATCAGAATGAACATGATCAATAATGGAGGAAGTCGTTTCAAAAGTAGCACTGGACTTGAAGCATTATTCTTAAAAGGTGAGATTAAACCCTCAGTAAAATATCTAAATCTTCTCATTTATCGATCAAAATAAAAAAAAATAATCGTTTTTAAAGTAAATAGCTGTGTTTTGGGACAAATCCCCCCCCCCCCCAGCGGCACAGCGCTATGTCTGCGGACTTACAACGCTAGAAACTGGGTTTCGATATCCGTGGTGGGCAGAGCATAGATAGCCCTTTGTGTAGCTTTGTACTTAACTACAAACAAAACAAAATGGGGACAAAACTACATTCTACTGTCTTACATCACAAGTTCCACTGTCACAAACTTCTGCAAAGACAATAACCTTGTTTAATTGACAACCACTTACAAAATTTGCTCAAACAGATTCTTCAAGTAAAAAACCTACAGATCACCCAACTTTCTTTGTCGTGCTTAGTAGCCTATAATAGTGGTTTTAACCTTTCTCATTTTACGTTTTGTAAGAAGCTTACCGACCGTTAAAAATGTGTAGGCCTACACTACAGTACAGATGTCATAGTTCTGATCGGCTTGAGCCATTGAAACCATAGTTCTAGGCATGGGATGGATTTGGCTTGGTACTACAGTATGTGACTTATATATATGGAGTACAAAGAATTAAATGGTTATACATAGGTTTGTGAAAATAAGTTTGAAAGAACCTAGAATTTTGATAACATGAGTATTTATACAGAAGAATAGTATACATTTATTAATAATTATTATTATACATTTTTTTCATCGAATATTTCCACATACTAGCAATTGGTTACCCCTGGTCCGTATGATCTCTATGTCTAATTATTAAGTTTGTTTGTTTGTTTTTGGAATTTCCGGCTAGCGCAGATAGCCCTCGTGTAGCTTTGCGCTCATACCTCTATTAATCGTCTTCCCAGCCATTAAAGAAATATTCTAAGATGGTGTCGCCCCTAGTGGCACAGCGGTATGTCTGCGGACTTAAAACACTAGAATCCGGGTTTCGATACCCATGGTGGGCAGAGCACAGATAGCCCATTGTGTAGCTTTGTGCTTAATTACAAACAAACTAAGATGCTGTCTTTCACAGTATATATTAACGTTAACTCACATTTTTCAAAAGTTCAATTGCTCAACGGGTCAGAAAAATCCATTTCAATTTAGTAGACATTATCCATTATAATAACTAATAATATCTAAATGCGCATTCGCTCACACTTCATTC
This sequence comes from Limulus polyphemus, assembly GCF_000517525.1. Classification (NCBI taxonomy): domain Eukaryota; kingdom Metazoa; phylum Arthropoda; class Merostomata; order Xiphosura; family Limulidae; genus Limulus; species Limulus polyphemus. The sequence goes on from NW_013665617.1 coordinate 832,270, forward strand.
CAACGGATGTAAACAGCAGGAGGATGTAAATATATTTTAGTAGACATTTTGTACAACAACATACTAAAAGCTTATCAATTCTTTTAAGAAGGCCTAACGTTGGGTCGTAGAATAACATCATATGTTCATTTATTGATAGTATTGAGTACGGTAAAGTTTAGCCCTAACTAAATTAAAGCAAATCATACACAAGTTATAGCGTTAATTTATCTCTTTATCGAATATTGACCTTACTTAATAAAGGCTAAACTAATGTTAGGCCTAAGACAAGAGGACTTGTGCATTATTTTGGAAATCCTGTATTTCGAGAAGTACTGTTGCAGTAAAGATACAAATGTTTTGCTGGTCTCTGGAAATATTCAATACCATCCTTGACATATTGAACTAACGTGTTTCAGTATAGAACTAAATTGTGAAGTTATATTCTAAAAACAACTAACTGAATTATCGTAAATGAAAAATAGCGATGTTGCCATTTGTTTTTTCTTTATTATTTGTTGGCCCGGCATGGTCAGGTGGTTAGGGCGCTCAACTCGCAATCTGAGGGTCGTGGGTTCGAATCTCCGTCCCACCAAACATGCTCGCCCTTTCAGCCGTGGGGGGCGTTATAATGTGACGGTCAATCCCACTATTCGTTGGTAAAAGAGTAGCCCAAGAGTTGGCGGTGGGTGGTGATGACTAGATGCCTTCCCTCTAGTCTTACACTGCTAAATTAGGGATACACAATTGGCTATCTCTGCTTTACCCACACCGAGTATCGAAACCCGATTGTTAGCGTTATAAGCTTTCAGACTTACCGCCGAGCCAGTTGGCACCTTTATTAAAGGAAATTATTCTGCAGAGTTCTTTTCTACCGTTTTACACTAGATGTCGCGCTATTCGTCCACCATCAATCTTATTGGTCGTGTTTCGTACTGTAACCTTGAAGAAAACACTTGAACAACATGGTTCCATGTACATTCAAAATAACAATTTTGAAATCCTGTTTCTTTTAATCATTTTTAATTGTACGTTAGTTTCAAGTAGATAATTTAGATATTTCCGAATATAACTGAGGAAACGTGAAATGTAAAAAGACAAATTTCACACCATCCATGTATTGGTTGTGACAAGGCTTCATACCTTCCCAACAGACAGATTGTTTTATTCAAGTTTCTAGGACATTTACTTTTTATTTTAAATATATATATATATATTATCTTTCCAAGATGTTTGTTTTTCTCTGTTGGGCCCCTCAAAAGTAAATCTATGGGCTTGCAACGCCAAACATAGGGTCTCAACACAGGTTGTAGGCATAGCACAGATAGCCCATTGTGTAGCTTTGCGCTTACCTATAAACAAACATAGGTTATTCATATCTTATCAATATTATCAGCAATGTTTTTATATAATATTTGCCACTTTATTTTGTTTCATGAAATTACAATCCTGTTTTTATTTGTTTGTTTATTTGTTTTTGTCATCTGTCGTCAATAATATTTCAATAAATTTATCTCTACCAATTCTATTGTCTTTTCCCACCAAAAACTACACATCCGTATACCTTTCTTTAAAATATAGAACATCAATTCTAAACGAATTACTTTTCAGTTTATTCTTTCTTGCGCCTACATGCTCAGACTTTAACATTGATTTCCTCCATTTCATTGGAGTTCTTATGAAATGAATGTTTTATGTATAATCCTCATGCACGTAATTTAGCCTGGTTTTTGAAAGGAGCTGGGATTGATGTAATCCACCTCCATTAAATTTGTAATCTCAATTACAGGTTTATTGAACCAGATAATTGACACGGAATGGAAAAATAATAAACTAGATGACAGCGCACATAACATAAGGAATTGAAAGTATAAAACTCAAAAATTAGTACTTCTTTGTGGAATTTCGCGCAAAGATACTCGAGGATTATCTGCTCTAGCCGTCCTTAATTTAGAAGTGATAAACTAGAACGGAAGGCAGCTAGTGAATACCATGTTAGATGATGTGATTCGAATCCGCGCCCGGTAAATTGCGAGTCAAGTACCTTATTCATCATGTGTCATTTGCTCGAAGCAGGTTAACTGTCATGGAGTGCCATTGTTCTCTTGTTTCCGCTATTCTAACAAAATTACTATATGATGCTCCAATCCAATCTCTGATGCGATCCATCCATATATTTATTGGTTTGTCTTTTCCTCTTTTCCCATTCATTTTTCCTTCTAGCTACAGTCTTTGTATTCCATTTCTTCTAATTACATGTCCAAAGTACTCACATTTTCTTTTATTGATAATTGATAATAGTGTTCTTTCACCATTTCTAATACTTCGTCATTTGTTTTATGTTCTGTCCAATGTATTTTTAATACTCTCCTATAGATCCACATTTCAAATTCCTCAATCTTTTTAGTAATTGCTTTAGGTATTGTACACGTTTCAGCACCATATAGTAGGGTGACTAGTCTCATCCACGTTGTTATGTTAATGTTTCTTGATGTTCGTACTTTTGACATGTTGTTAAATGCACTCCTGGCTATTTCCATTCTTCTTACCATCTTCAGTGCTCATGTGTCCTAAATATATATAATTTTTTATTTGTTCAGTTGATGTTTTCTCTATAGTTCGATTGATTTGAGGTACACCTTGGTTCTTAGTTACTACCATTGACTTGATCATTTTAGTATTTATTTCCACTCCATAGTGTTTTCCTTTTTCATTTACTTCGTTTACTAACTCTTGTAGACTTGACACACTTAGAGTTAGTAGTAATGTGTCATTTGCATAAATACCCTAATCACCAGGCCCTAAAACAGAGTAAACAAAAGCAGCAGTACAATACAGAAAAGCAACAACAGGTATACTAGGAAAGAGTAAACAAACGTAACAGTAGATGATGGATATATATAACACAAAAATGTGTTTGTTTATTTGTACTTAAGCACAATACTACACATTGGGCTATCGGTGCTCTGCCCACCGCGGGTATCGAAACCCGGTTTCTAGCGTTGTAAGTCCGCAGACATACCGCTGTGAGACTGGGGGCAACACAAAAATAAAACAAAGAAATTATGAAAAACTTAAACAAAAAAAACAACAGATATACAAAAATAAAGTCAAAAGAATTAGCCAAATACTAGTAAACAAAAATATATACAAGACGCCAAAATAAAAACTATAAAAACAGAGATGAGAATACATTTAAAATAAAATTAAAATAATTGGGCAAATACTAGTAAACAAAGGTAACTATATATATATGACGACAAAATAAAAAAGTATAAAAACAGAGATGACAATACATTTAAAATAAAATTAAAATAATTGGGCAAATACTAGTAAACAAAGGTAACTATATATATATGACGACAAAATAAAAAAGTATAAAAACAGAGATGAGAATACATTTAAAATAAAATTAAACGAATTGGGCAAATACTAGTAAACAAAGGTAACTATATATACAAGACGACAAAATAAAAAAGTATTAAAAACAGAGATGACAATACATTTAAGAAAAATGAGAAAAACAAGGAATTAGAGAGACAGAAAAAGTAATCAAAGATAATGGCAGCTATAAGACAAAGAACTAGGAAAGAATAGAAAACAAAGGTAACAGTGGATATTTGTTTTAGCGTAAAGCTAAACAACGGATAACATGCGCTCTGTCCACCGCAGAGACTCGAACTTACCTCTCATCCACAGGGAGCCAAGAATAGATATAATACAAAGAAATTAAACAAATTAACAAGAAAAACACTATCATTAATAAATGTAAGAAATAAGGCGTGTAACAGCCCCGAAAACAGCCCCAACTAGAACTCTTTCATAAACATGTGTGAATACTGATTGGTTAAAACTCTCATCAACTCTCCTGTCTCTTTTTAAGCTACTTAAATAATTTTCTTACTTTCAAATATAAAATAAATGTATTTGATTAGAGCTAAAAAAATTATAAGAACATTTTTATATGTGTAAACATCAAACTTAGGCCTATCACATTATCATGTATTAGATGTTTGTTTGTTTGTAGTTATCCACAAAGGTAAACAATGGGCTATCTGTGCTCTGCCCACCACGGGTATCGAAACCCGGTTTCTAGCGTTGTAAGTCTGCAGACATACCGCTGTGCCACTGGAGGGGCTGTATTAGATGTTACTTAATATTTTTTTCCAAAAATCTGTATAATTAATATCTTAAACATATTTAGTAACAATCTAGTTGTATGTTAACATTCTGTGCAATATCCTGCAGTATATACGAAGCTCCAAACAATAATGAAACTGTAACCACCAGATTGCGAAACTTTGGCTCAATGTGTAGAGATTATCTGGAATGTACATTTTTCTTTTAGGAGGAAGTAGCTGATACTTATAAACATTTACAAATTATTCGGCGATATAAAAATGTGATGAGTCCCCCAGTGGCACAGCGGTATGTCTGCGGACTTACAACGCTAGAATCCGGGTTTCGATACCAGATCACAGATAGCTCATTGTGTAGCTTTGTGCTTAATTACAAACAAATGTGATGAAAACAATGAAATACTCTATTTAAATACAAGGGTAAGTACAGAATGATTGATAAGCTAGGACACATTGGGAAGCTTCTAGGAGCTAAAACATTTCATAGCAATTAAGCACTGAATTAATATCAGAAATCAGTACATCGGAATTATCCACACCGCGTATCGTAGACATGTAAATGATAATATTCTTCTTTCTAGAGTAACTAAAAATTGGAGTTCCTAAATATTACACAATGAACATTGATTTTCTTTATAAAATCATTTTTGGGTTTAGGCCTAACAAAGTAACTCAAATAAGGCACCCCAAAATATAATAATAAACATTTCTATTTTTATACTGTAACGATAAAAGTAAATACCAGAGATCTTCAAAAAGGGGAATAATGAAGACTCTATAACCTACCGGGTTGTATGTAGTTTGGTAGAGATGATATGTAAAGCATACTTTCAGTTAAATATAAAAGTAAAATCAATAAATCCATTTCCCCTATTGCATTATAACTTAATTTAATTTCGAGAGATAAATACACATCTTTCACAGGTAATAAACAGAAAACACTATAGCTACTTTGGCGAGTTTGGAGAGAAGGCAAAGTTCTTTCTTTAGCGTTCAAGGCACAATTTGTTTTTGTTCTAATCTTGCCAGTCGATGCATGTTACAGCACTTAGCACATGGAAACCTCTTTGCTTCATGTTAAGTAGAAACGGATGATTCTTATTAGCTAACCAAGAGACCTCCAGAAATCAAGCAAACCATGTTTTATTGTTATGGACAAGCGGCAAAACCATACAAATAAAAGCAAAATAAACATGAACAACGAATTTAGAGCTAGACATTACTCTTATCTGATCATTTTAGACCAGTTATAGGTATGTTAAAATCATAATTATAATATTTTTTTCCTATATTCAAAAAATGAAGAGAAATGTTATCTTCCAAATTTAAGAATTCAATCCAAAGATGAAATTATAAGCTATACTTATTTATTTAATACTGAAATCAAAATAAATCCTAAGACACTTTTATTTTTCTAATAGGGTGGTTAGCCTCTGTAAATGGTTGCCTTCAGCTAATGTGGAGGCAGTAAATGTAAGTGAGTTTAAGAAAAAAGCTTGATAACTATATAAATAATAAGGGCTGGCTTTAAGTTTTTTTAATAGTTTTAGTTTAGTTTAGAGGATGGGACAGCCGAGATGGACCAATAGGTCTCTTGTTGTCTCTAAACATTATATTATGTTATTATATTATGATTGTACCTTTGGGCCGTGGATGCGTTTAATTTTTTAGTATTCTAGATTAATCTAAACACAAGCATTCTCTTCCACTTTACAGTATATTTAGCATTTTATATTCAAGGAAATAGTTTTGTATATATATATATATGTATGTTGTTGTTTAAATTTTCCAAACGTTTCAAAAATCTTATCCCCGATGAAACAATAAACCCATTATGAGCTTTGCACGAAGAAAACAACAATAATCATAAAGCTTTTTTTTTATATAAAATGGAATATAAAAATAATGGTCAAATTCCACTATTCCATGAAAGTAGACCAAGAGTTGGCGGTGAGTGATGTTCATAATATATCTTTCCGATTATCAGTCAATTCAAAATTATGGACGGCTAACGCAGATACCTTTCATGTAGCTTTGCGTGAATATTTGAAACAATTGTAAGGTTTGAGTTGACCCTCTAGTAGAGCTCTGAACTTTTAATGCTGATGATCCGGGTTTGAATCTGTGCGATGTCCCAAAATGTTCTCCGCGCTCTAAGCTGTTGGCGCGTTATAAAAGTGACAGTTAAATCATTAGTGTGGATGGTGAGTGTTAGAGTGTTGCTGATCGGTTGTCTTCCCTCTTGTCAATTGTTCAAAATTAGGACCAGTGACTGAAAGCCTTTGTAACTTTGTAATAAATACAAAATATAAATACAGTTTGAAACAAACAAATAAATTGTTCGTTCTTTTAAAATTAAAATATCTTAGTTTTTTTTATATTTGGCCACTTCTCGTTGTTTTAAGTCCTGTAACTAACCATTCGAGCGTCTGGATTATTTTACAGCTTCACTCTGACACTTGAGATTGAAGCCAATGAATTAAGCCTCAAGGCGACCCACTGTTGCCTTGTAAACAACAAGACAATGAACATACAAATATATATGCTGTAGCATTAATTTTGAGTAGGAACATTTTATATTCCAACCTAAAGAATTAATTTTTATTCAAAATTAATTAAAATTAATTCGAATTAGTGTGCTGAAATAATCTTTTAAGTACCAATTTATATATATATATATTTTTAATCGCAGTATTTGTTTAAAGTACGATTACATTTACAGTCAATATTATGACATCACGAAATTAATGTTTTGTGAAAGGTACCACCAGTGGTGAAGTAATTGTTTGTTTGTTTGTTTTAATCAAGCACAAAGCTACACAACAGGCTATCTGTGCTCTGCCCACCACGGGTATCGAAACCCGGATTCTAGCATTGTAAGTCCGCAGACATACCGCTGTGCCACTGGGAAGGGGCGGTGAAGTAATACAAAAGTAATTTTTAATTATTCTTATAACATTTCTTGTACATATACTTCTGTTTATCATAGAACTTGTTAATATTACAAAAAATACATAAACGTGTTTTTCTGAGCACACTGAAAACAGCTTCATCCATCATCTAGAAAATATACGGAGTGAAAACTTTTTACTGTTTGTAAATACATTTATTAAGTCTAAACGATTAAACAATTAATATACATGCTTTTATTAGAGAAAACAAAAATATTTCATTTCGAAAGCCCCTTTCTTTTTCATTTCAAAATGTGGTATCTTTAAATATTTTCCCGAAATCATTACCCTTCAAAGTTCCAGCAAAACCAATCTTTCTTGAAATTAAGAGATCAAAAATGTACCTGAGTTTCAGAATAAGGTTTAAGAAGGTTTTGTTTTAGAGTAGTGATGATAATACTTTACTTAAAATTTAAAACTGTACGTGTATAAGTTCTACTATCTTAATCGCTTGTTTTACCAATAATCAGCTCTTAACATGTTCTTATAAAATTTTATCTTTCCTTAATTTAAATCTTTCTCATATCATACCTCTATTAATCGTCTTCCCAGTCTTTCGCGTTTCGCTTAATAACAAACAAATCTTCAATTAAGAAAATATATATACATTAGTCAATTTATTCTAAAGTCAAGAAAGATTTCAAAATTGGTTGAGATTAGTTTGTTTATCGTTACTGTGGACAAGAATTGACGTTTAATGTTATTTCTGAAAATTTGAGTGATTATGTACGCCCCCTTAAGAATCAGAATTATCTGACATAATACATGAACTGTATCTGATAATAATGGCAATACGGGAAGCAAATATGTTTTTGTTCTTCTGGCAGACTTTTACATTAATTAGTGTTTACATTTAGTACGAATAAAGATTTTCGTTAACGACACAATCAGAAAATCTTGAATTTTCTGAAAATGATTAAAGCTCATCATTACGACCCCCTACCTCTCTAGGTGGCCCAGCTTGAGGGTTCATAACGCTACAATTAAGGTTCGATACCCGCCATGCGCACAGTGTGCATTGAAGATATTTTTGTTTGTTTAAGTGCAATGCTTAAATAAACAGATCTTTATAACATTTTAAAATAAAAAGGAGAATCAGAAACAAAATTCATTCGCTACCAAAAAGACATTTATTTACATATTTATTTTGTCTTAGAAGGAGAACAAGTAAGTCCAAGTCTTTTGAAACATATGTGGACATGAACTTGAAAAGTATGGAATAAAAGGAAGACTTCACTGCCGACAAACTTCAAGATATCCTTATTTCATTATGAAAACATTTTTTCCCCTATAATTCTTACCCGTTTCAATGCATATACCGTATATACCAATAAGGTGATCACTAAGAAATTAATTAGAAAATTAAAAAGGCGAATATTTCTTCTGACTACAGTATTTTAACCAGCCACGTAAAGTTTGTATTGTAGCTTGTAAAATGTTTTGTTGTAAAATTCTAGTTTGTAAAAATTATTTGTTGTTATAAAAAAAAATTTTCTTGTCTGATGAACATTTTCAATTGTTCAATTATTGGTACCAGCTACTGAACAGTTGTTTAATTATTGGTACCAGCTACTGAACAGTTGTTTAATTATTGGTACCAGCTACTGAACATTTTTTTAATTATTGGTACCAGCTACTGAACAGTTGTTTAATTATTGGTACCAGCTACTGAACAGTTGTTTAATTATTGGTACCAGCTACTGAACAGTTGTTTAATTATTGATACCAGCTACTGAACAGTTGTTTAATTATTGGTACCAGCTACTGAACAGTTGTTTAATTATTGATACCAGCTACTGAACAGTTGTTTAATTATTGGTACCAGCTACTGAACAGTTGTTTAATTATTGGTACCAGCTACTGAACAGTTGTTTAATTATTGGTACCAGCTACTGAACAGTTGTTTAATTATTG
>NW_013665617.1:842108-850519 GCF_000517525.1 Limulus polyphemus
TGAGAAAATGATGGAAATAAGTAAAACAAAATATTGAAAATAGAAAAATTATTCGATTTATATTTGAACTCGAAACTTAAATCAGGGCAGTGATTGTCATTTTTTGCTGATAATTTCAATTATGGTCGTCATTAATTTTTAATTAAATTCAGAAAAAAATTAAATATTTTTTTGTATTTTCAATACCTTTAATTATAAAAGGTTAAAAAAGGATCATTATATATATAAGCCTCAAATTGCATTTTTGGACATCGAAAACTGGAGTTTCGTATTGTGGGGAAAAATACCTATCTTTAAACTGTTTATAAAACAGCAGGATTCACCAAAAATATAAAGAGTGTGTACCACGTTTTTGGGGTTATTAGTACATTTATGTGCGTGTATATGCATTGTTTGGATGAATTTGTTTATTTATTGTTAATCTTAAAGCTACACAATAGGCTACCTGTGTTCACTAAGGGTATCGAAACCCGGCTTTTAGCATTATAAGCTTTCAAACTTACCGCTGAGCCATGGGAGGGGTGGGGGCTATTTGTATAACACTGTAGAAAGTGTAAAACATTTCGTCCATTTGGCTACAGTACTTTTCTGTTTAAGTGTTGGAATGACATCAACAAAGAACGTATTTTTGTTTTTAACAGTAAACATAAGCTTTTGCGAAGGAGTCATTGTATCTTACTGAGTGAATTACTACACTTAAAGTATGAAAAAGTGCAAGAGCAGACAAATCTGAAAAACTTAAATGTTCACTTTAAGATAAAAGGGGAGTTCCCTGTTACATGCCTTAAAGAACTGAAAACAGCTGTATAGATTAAGGCATCTAGTCATCACCACCCACCGCCAACTCTTGGGCTACTCTTTTACCAACGAATAGTGGGATTGACCGTCACATTATAACGCCCCCACGGCTGAAAGGGCGAGCATGTTTGGTGGGATGCGGATTCGAACCCGCGACCCTCAGATTGTGAGTCGAGCGTAATTATTAAGTAGTTTAACTTAAAGCTCTTATAAATTTTAATTTGCTGTGTGAACTCTTTGTGAGCACATACTATTTAAAACTCAAAACATTATTAGTTTGTCATCAAACTAAGTATGTACTTTTAATCTAATACAAATTACTTACTACTTAGGGTTCTGGTGAACATGTTCCGATGAAAATCCATTCGTAAAAAATTGAAAAAGCCTTTTCCCTTCTTGCTCACTTTACTTCTGAACGTTCAGTTGACGTTAGGGTCTTCCTGATTAGCAGATGCGCTAAAAAATTCTTTAACATTGCCCTTAAAAGTCATGATTATCTTCTTATAAAATACATTTTTTTTCATTACGATTTTTTTCTGCCGATCCTCAAAAATAATTGTTGACAAACAGCAGTAATATTTGGACTTAATCCAGAAAATCCAACTTCTGTGATTAAAAAACAAACTTTAAAGTCGAAAATATATTTATAATTGAAATTATATTTTTATTGTGACCTAAAATTATTCGAGCATGTCATTTTTTTCAGAAATAAATTAAAACATAAATAGAATAATTGAGTAGTAGTAGAACAGTTCAATTGAGCGAAGTTTTACATCGTTTTCTGGAAAACAAAAACAAAAAGTACATAATCCATGATATAATTAAGTCATAATAAGTGTCACGTAGTGCATGATCCATGACATAGCTAAGCCATAAGAAGTGTCACGAAATGCATAATTCATGATATTGTTAAGCCATAATAAATGTCGCAGACTGCATGATCTATGATACAGCTAAGCCATAAACGTGTCACGGACTGCATAATCCGACATAGCAAAGCCATAATAAGTGTCGCAGACTGCATGATCTATGATACAGCTTAGCCATAACAAATGTCACGGAGTGCATAATCCATGACATAGCTAAGCCACAATACCTTTCTTGTTTGTAACTAAATCCTTTCCAGGATCAACTGGGATTCACAATTTTGAGTCGTATCTGTTCTCGTCAGGTCAGTTAGATCAAAGATAAAGAAAAACATTTGACTTTAAATGTGGCAGTCTGATTTGTGTAACTTTTTATACATTATTTTTTAAAGATAATCGTTGGAAAATACTCTGCCCAAGTTTTTTACCCTGATTTAGAGATCGTGTTTATTTTGTGATTCTTGTTTATAAAAATATACAAATATGAAATAGGGAGGGGAAATAAGATATTTACGATGGGCCTGATTCATTCCTGAACCAGTTAGTGGGACAGATAAAACGAAACTGCAGACATTTACTTAAAAATAAATAAATAATTTTCATAATTACAGATAGTTGCATATTTACTTCTAAACTATTTCTCTTCTTTATATTCCTGTGAGTTCTAACCGTTGAAATGTGGCCCATGGTTTTGAATTATTTAAAATAATACCTGTTAAAGTAATTAGTCTAACCTTATAGAGCATTTTCTAATAAACAAGAAGTAATTTGTTGTTTATAGAGCAAATTCAAATAAATATAACATGCAAAAACAAGAGAGTATCAAACAGTGAACAATTGTACAATTTAGGAATATCGTTTTCAGTATCTAAATAATGGGATATTTACCAGGCGCGTTTGAAATCAGCTCATATCTATGGTGTGAAAGGCAGTTTAAAAATATTGTATTTCCCTTTTCGCACTATTTTGTACAGAAGCTGCTTACATAAGAATACATATTTCAAAATTTCTCTACTTGAACATAGATTGAGTTCAATCGAATAACACGCAGAGTTAAGAAAACGATGGAACACAGTTTTGCTTCAGAATGTTGACATGGCCAAATAAAGTATTTAATATAGCATGATACTCCAAATGTCCGCAACCATACACCAATATTGATATTTAACCATCTTCCAAGGCTTACCTGAATCCATTTATATCAAGTTTACCTCCTCAATCAATTAGCTTTCCTTTTCTATACCTTCTGGAACATAAAACACTCGCCTAGGGCAAGGACTTATATTTGCTGTACAGTGGTCATTTTGCCCCTAAATTCTCAAGACTGCAGTCTGCAATCTAGCTTATGCTGCAACAGACGTTACCTGTAGCTTGTGGGAGAAAACTTTGCCTTGCCGTCCTACCTTCGTAAAGTCTGGAATAACAGGACACTACAGTTACTTCACTCTGATTGGTCGAGAACTTGTTCTACTCGTTTTCTAGCCGGGACGACTCTAACAGAAAAGACCAAACCCGAATGTGCTTGGCATGCATAACAAATAAGGAGGTGCAGCCGAGCTCGTTGCAGGCCAGCACCTTTTGTAACCTCTAAGCTGCATGATAGAAACAAACAAACTTGACTACATTCGGCAGAAGTTTTAAAATTCATTGAACCTAACGATCTCTTCTTTAGAGGATGGTGAACTCAATTCAAGTACATCTAGAAAATTGGAGTCAAAGCTTTTAACTATCATAACCAATCGTTTTGTCTTCTGGCTGAATTGTGTAACGCATATGGTTTCATTCGGTTAATATTTTGCATCATTCTCGAAATTTTGTTACCTTAGCCCCTCTTTCCCAAATCGTATGTCAGAAAGTAGATTTTTTTTAACAATCCGTCTTGCATATTTGTAAACTAAGTCATTTTACTGCATATGACAGATTGTCAGTAATTTTGGGAGTTTATTTGATTGTCATTATTGTTTTTCTTTAATTATTTGCACAGTATTCATTCAGACAGCAACAATAACAACAGGGTTTCTTCAAGAAATCCAAAAACACTATTTTAGAACCTTTAACTACTTAAATTATATTTCCTAACCTAAATACTAAGATAGGATGTGTAAGAAGCGATTCTGGACTATTGCATTTCAGTAAATATCTAGTAAACATAATTATTACAAATTTCATACAGATGGTTTTGTTCTTGATGTATATTTTTACATTATTTTTTTAAGATAAAAGACTCAGAACAGATTTATATTTAATGTTCCAAACATATTTTCTCCCCTCTCGACAGTTGATATTAGTCTTCATTTCAAAAGTGTGAAGACACTCGATGACTGTATATTGTTTTGGTATAAACTGATCTTTATAACTGTAGACGATTTTTTAGTGAACATTCTTATTAAATCATGGACGCACGTAAGTACCTGGACAGGATCATAATATAAATATAAATATATATTTTTTATAAAAAAATAATCTGTTTTAGAAGTATACAATCATATTCAAAAGCCTCCTTTACCTAATGCAAAATAATATAGAAAATATCAATATAATAGTAAAAGTTGAAAATTATTTGTTAGCAAAATAAAATTGCTTAGGGTCATATAGATTTATCCCAAAAAGTTAAGGGTTAAATTAATTAACACTTTGTTCCGTTTTTTTTTATTATTGCTATTTTATATTTAGAGGAGCACATAAGTTAATTTTGAGTTACAGCTAATTTCCTCATTAGGTTCAAAGAGTCAAGCAAAGCCCTTGTTGCGGCGGGTGCTGCTTAGCTTGTTGCTTTTCCTCTCATTAGTAGTTCAAAATTAAGAACGGCTATACCTGAACTGTAGTGGCCTATGACCTGAGTTCTTTGCCCAAGTGTGCATACAGTTTGCCCTAAGATTCAAAATTAGAACTCCTATGTGTTTCGTGTTTATCGTATCACAAAAATACGTGAAACCTATTAGTTCTATTTTGTCCTACAGTTAATAAATGGAAAACGTTTGTCGCTCACTTACATATAAATCAAGTTTGAAAAAATCGGGAAATAAGTAGACATTGAAGCAAGAAGTATTCAGGGCAAGATGTCAAAGAAGGGATTCACGCAAGTTATCTTATATGGGGTAGACCAATAACAACAAAACATATCAAAACAGGGGGCGATGTCTAATATGATATAGAGAAATGCCCGAAAAACAGTTGTTATTAGAGCTTGACGCTTTTGCTAGGTGTTTAAATTGGAATTTGTTTCCTACAAGGTTTTGTCTTCGTAATATATGAAAGGAAAAAAGCTCAATCATGTCAGAGATAGAGAGAGAGAAACCATTCATCAATAGTAATATATATATATATATAAGAATTGAGATTTAAGTTACAAAATGGACAAAATAGTATCATTATTCATTCTGGTTGTCCCTCACAATTTTTGCTTTTTAATGCAGACGATCCAAAATTATATATTTGGTTACATTGACCCCTTTGCCAGATTTAGGTTAACATGCGCCTTATCAGTATAGTTTTGTGTCTATACCCATTGGATTTCATCTCAACCATATCTCAGTGTCCTTTTATACGGTGAAGTATCGTATATTTTAAGTAAAACCATTCACCACGGCCCACTTATAACAACAGTTCCTATTACAGATGTACCCACCTACATATGCATCTAAATAATTACATTGGACTCTATGTCAACCGATATTTTCGTGTAACATAAAGTTTGAAGTTCCAAGGAATACTGGATTCGTGTCCAGGTAGCATCCTATAAGAGGTACACATACATTGCACCATCATTTTTTTATTTGTTCAACTTTATTTTTTAAGGTTTTTGCTAGTTAACTCATTCTGATTAAAACTATTGATGATAACCATACAAATAGACAGTATTATTCTTTACTAGCAGAGACCCGCAAAAATTTAGGGTCAGTTTGGTATCTTTATTGCAATAGTACTTCTTTGAATACAAAATTTCTAGAGTAATACGAAATAATTCTAATCGTAGACACCAAATTCTGTAAGTCCACTTTTCTTAGGCCTAACATTAGTTAAGCCTTTATTAAGTACGGCCTATATTCAATAAAGAAATAAGTTATCACTCTAGCTTGTGTACGTTTTTTGCCTTAGTTTAGTCCTTAATATTATCAATAAATAAACATATAATGGTATTTTACACCATAACATTAGACATATTTTAAAATGTTGATAAGCTTTTAACATGTTTTTGTACAAAATGTCTACTAATTTATATTTACTTTCGCCTTTTGTTTACACATTGAAATGAAGTGCGCGCGCATACACATTTAGATAATAACTTGCGCGCACATATTCAGGTCAGACAAAAACTGAGTATTATTATTATATATAATTGTTAACTGTTAATGCCAATTAAAGTATAAAAATACAGAATTGCCCTATTATTTTACGTTCGTTAAATTATAATAACAATAATATTTTTCAAGATTTAATTTTAAGCGGACTCAGGAAACGTAATATTCTATTGCTATTAAGGAAGGATAAAAAGACTTTCTTGATATATGATCTGATAAAGTGATTATGGTTAAAGGTGGCTGTTGTTGAAGCATGGGGGAACTAATGCACTTTTATATATATATTGCGAATATACCAAGCTATTCCAGTGTGTGTTAAAAAAAAAATTTGATTCTTTTTTACTTTCGTTTTAGAACAAAGCCACATTGGGTTATTTGCTGTGTACAACGCGGGAAACGAACCTTGGATGTTAGTATTGGATGTCCGTAGATTGACCGCTCCCCCACTGGGGAACACCTTTTGTTACAATAGATTAACCTATGTAAACTAAAATTTTACAGTACTTTGATAAAATAAATCTCACATTTTTTGCAAACGAAAGCATTTAAAAGTGTTTGTTGTACTTTCTATATTGAATTTTCACAATATTATTTATGTTTCAGATGTTATACGATTATTACAGTTTATTTTCATCATGTGAATTTTTAATACCTTATTGTTTGAAGAAATATATATATTAAATCCGTTTTAATTAGCTTATTGCATTGTATTTCCTTTTTGATAATTGTTTTCAATATATATATATATATAAATAATCTAAGAAAGCCTATTTTACTGCCTTCTTTAAACGAAAAAGTTAGCAATCAAAATTATTGTGCAAAAGTATTATTAGTATTATATAATTGTTTGCCCCCAGATTATAACCTAACTGCTGGCATATTTTGCATATTTTGCATGAACAATGACTTAGTATATTTAATCATTCTGCACTGTTTTACCTACACACACAGAGATTTAGATAAATAATTTAACAAATAATTGAGCGTGGGAGTTATTCTTTCATTAATAATTAACATCTTTATCATTTTAACTAATGCTTTACACGAATAAATATGGCACTTATTAACACGTAATGCATACCTCCGGGATACAATTTTTTTTCAATCCCAAGCCGGAAAAAAATACAATTCACTAAACTTCTTTGCATTGATTCTCTCATAAGGGAACTGAGCTCAAACCGTGGTCTTTCTGAATCTACTGAAATTCTACTGGATGGAGGATCTGTTGAATTTATGTAGTAATTTTGTTCTTGAACCTGAAAAACGTTATGAATCTTTTCAGAAAGGCTGGGTAATAAGGTCTGTTCATGGAAAAAAGTATATTTATCGTTATATAGATAATATGAAGCAAATGTATGATTATGGAAATGTAAGTGATCAAACACATGGGTCCTGGTCGCATGTTTGAGAAGTTGATAATGAAATGCCCCTCTACATTGGATCTACCTTCTGAGATTCGTTCGGTAATCAGCGCCTTCATTGCAAAAGATAAAAGAACAGCAAATGGCCAACGTTTAACTCGTATACGTTTTCTAGATGTGCTTTCAAATATCATTAATGATATTATTGATGCAAATGAAAACATTGCACCAAAGACATGCTGTGCAGTGGTCTTGGAAAGATATCAGATGATAAAGGATGCAAACCCCATGGAAGACTTCTCTAATGAGAAGAAAATAAAAAGCAAGATCAGCAAACTCAAATAGAAAAAGAAGAAGGAAAGGCAAGCAGCTGAATGAGGAGCCCAAGGAGGTGTTTCATTATGAATTATGTAATTGTTTGAAGGTCAACATAAGTATTCATCCCGAAAAACGACAAAATCGTAAAAGAATTGTCATTTAATTACCTTTATTTTTATGAAAGAAAGAAGGAAAAATCAAAAGAACAAGAAAAAGTCTAGAAAAGGGTGCACTTTTCCGGAAAATGTAGCCAACATTTTGAAACGATCGAAAAATTTCGAGTATTTATGCCTAAAAAAAAACACCCTTGAAAATATTTTTCGCTGTTATATTTTAGCACTAAATGTCCTACTTCAGTGTTCAAATTCTGCAGTTAACGTTCCGGAGAATCCGGTAATATATCAGGAAGTTTTGCCACCCCGAGATATGAATTACATGTTACAATCAATTGAATTAAAGATTAGCTAGCCATTTCTTGTTTTTATCTAATGCAGGTCAGATAATTATACACAGCTCGCTGAGCTCTTTAACTTTGTCTGTGAGTTATTATAGTTGTGTATCTTCCAGTGGCCTACTCACGTTCAATATTAAATTTTGGTCCACTTCAATATTGTCACTCCGGCAAAAATATTAACTAATTATGTAATCTAGTTTTAATCTTAATATAAATTCCAAGTTAAATCCAACAACAGATCCATTTTGTCTTTCTTTGGGAAATGTCGCAGATAAAGTAAACCCCCTCTAGTCTTACACTGCTAAATTAGGGA
>NW_013665617.1:851484-890518 GCF_000517525.1 Limulus polyphemus
AGGGGCGCTCAAAAGTGTAAATAATTTTTGAATTTAGACAAAAACCATACTTAGAAACCCAGTATTCTAGGTACTTATTTATTAATGATATAATAATTGGAAAGTTTAATCTAAGAACGTTATATTACGTAATATAAACTGCATATTTTATTACATTAAATACTTTATAACTTCTTTCTGCCACAAATACTAATAATCGTTACATTATTGAATTAAAAACATCCCATATTAATCAGGAACTGCTGTTCATCAAGGAAAATTACGTTTCAAAATTCAGATTGTTCTTATTTCTACAAACAAAACGATAAATGTGCACATTTTCATGGTATCTAATCAAAAGTTCCATCTAAAGGCGTTCAGTAAATACACACATTTCTCTATTTACCCTAAACGAATTAAAGGGTTTTAGTTCGACAAGTTAAATATTTTCTACTTTAAAAATTGAACGTTTTTAGAACTTTTTAAGAGAATGATCAAATTTGAATTTAGGTTTGGAATAAACCAAAACTTTTCATGCATTGACTGAATTTAGTGAGTACAAGGAAGTTGTTGATTACTTGCACGTAGTATTTATTAGAAGATAAATTTTAAAATAGAAAGTTACATGCAAAAGAGAAAATGCTTATGAGTCTAACCATGTCCTTCATTTTTTATTTCTTCAATCCAGATTTCAAGTCTATACAATAAAGTAAACTGAAATAACAAAGAATATCTTTTTTTTTTGAATCAGTGAGAAACAAGTGTTACTTTTAATGATAATATTTTCCGGTAACATTTTGCTGGTAACAGTCGCTTGCAGTCCTTCAGGTATGTTTTCGATTCTTTAATGTGTTAAAGATTTACAACAAGTTAAATTTTTCCTTTCGAAGTCAGGTCATGTGAGCGTGTACACCCAAGAAAGTCATCCTACACCTAGCAGTGTGTGTCTCCTGTCCTGAGGGGGGCCAGCGTGTTTCAGTACTATAGTTGAGTAAAATTTACATAACCGGTCGACCAAGTAGTTTCACAGGGAAGATCCGTTTCTAAATTCTGGACTACTCCACCTCAAATTCTACGAAGAGGGTCGAACGTTATATGTGATCACCTTAAACATATTCTCACCATTCTTTTCTGTAGTTGGATTTTAAAGTCAATAAATCTTGTAAAGAAACAAACAACTAAAATACCTTTAAAACTTTCAAAACACTTGTCTGGAATAGTAAAATAATTTGTCTCGAAAATTAAATTTTGTAAATAATATTTTTTTAGTAGTTGATTGTTTTGAGTTTCGCGCAAAGCTACACGAGGGCTATCTGCGCTAGCCGTCCCTAATTTAGCAGTGTAAGACTAGAGAGAAGGCAGCTAGTCATCACCACAGACAGCCAAATGTTGGAGTACTCTTTTACCAACGAATAGTGGGATTGACCGTCATATTATAACGCCCCCACGGCTGAAAGGGCGAGCATGTTTGGTGGGGCGGGGATTCGAACCCGTGACCAACAGGTTGCGAGTCGAGTGCCCTAACCACCTGACCATGCCGGGCCTATTTTGTTTTTTAATAGTAAAGTTAAATATAAATCTTCAAGAAATAATTTTGGTACTCAAAACAAAAAGGTGAGCCATTCTAAACGTTTTACAGGATCCCTCTAACTATAATATATACTAGCAATAGAACATAATCTCGTTCTTCGCGTACGATGTATGTACTAAAATTATTTGACTATTGAAACAATGTTAAGGTAAAAAATGAAAACAAAATGGATGTAGAGGGGATTGAATTCTCGACTCCCCGTATGTGAAGCATGTGCTGTGCTCTATGAGCCAAAGCCCAAAGATTTTTTTTCCAAATGCAGTATTATTAAGTGAAATACTATATATATGAGAAGGGTATATGTTTTACATACATAAATTCTTTAAATAATGCTGTTGTTGTATTATGCACCAGGACAGGAATGAAACAAATATATATTAAGCAGAATATAGAGTTATTGCTTTTGGATTTCATGTAAAGAAGGGTAAAAACGTGGAATTACAATAAACAAAATATGCCCGTGTACACAAAACGTTTTGCACAAACACCTTGTCTTTTAGATAATCGTTATCTTGGACTAAGATCTTGAGATTTTTCCTTAATAAAACAGTTGGTAAGCGATGTTATAAAATAGTTATAAAAAAGTGATTTTTTAAAATTATGGTATTTAGAAGTTTAAAAATCTTCGTTTTTCACTTCTTTTTCCTTTCATAAAGGTACCAACTCCTTTTTGCTCTTCCCTAAAGTATTAACAAAGCGTCCATCACCAATAACGGAAATGGGATAATATTTTATTCTCCTAGCGGATAAATTCTTTCTTCAATTAACTGTTGATTTTTAGACGCCTGTATTGAGGTTGTTGAATACGTATAATAGTTATAAAATAGTGAAATTTTAAAATTATGGTACCAAGAGATGTAAATGTCTTCTGTGTATATGTGTCTAAATCGCATTTGTATATGATATGAAATCTATAATTGTTTTCTTACGTTCAATGTATTGGTTGTAGGGCACCGAAAATGCATAAAGCTGTGGAATTGAGTATTAAGGCTAATTGCCTTAGATTATATATTGGGTAAGCTATTGCTTCGCGTACGAAGGGTATTTAACCCTTAAGATTAACAATTGATTTTTAGGCAGCTGTTTTGATTTGTATTGAGATGTAATGGTAGTGAGTAATTTATATGTCACGGAAAGGTAATGAATTAACTTAACGTGTTTCCTTGCATGTTTGTTTCTGTTACTGATGTAAATTGTTTTTAAAGTCAATGTTATCAATTTTGTAGTTTTGCACTCGTATAAGACAATGCACGTTAAACGTCCTACACTTTTGCACACTTACAAACGTATAAAAGTACCACTGTACAATTAGCCAATAGGAATATTGGGTTTCCACGTGAGCTATCATGCATACAGGTATGGACTGACTGACACACGTTGTTCTTTAAATTACATAAATTGCCAGACCAGTTAATACAGTAAATTAAAAGATTTGTTTGTTTTGTCTGCATATATTTTCGGTCGTCTAAACTTCTAAATGTTTCAACATTATAGATACTTTTTTAGCTTCATCTCTACTCAGTATATACTAAATATTTTATCCATAGCATCCATCTACTTTTGTTCATAAATATAATATTGAAGTCATTATACAGTAGAAACATCAAGAAAACAAAATTAATTTTTGAAATTCTAGTGAACGAACTGACTTTATTTCAAAACCTAATACTGAAACGTAAAGTAGATGAGAAGCTTCCAACTAAAAGAAATTAATTATTACAGATTCTAAGAAACAAAGTGATAGATAAATTACATCACTAGATACATGACTGTAGTAAAGTTGTTTTATCTTATTAAAATTAATATATCCTGCAAGATTATCTAACAAAAGAATGAGTAAATAGTCCTCAGAGAGGCAGCGGTAAGTCTGTGGAGTTAAAACGCTAAAAAATCAGGGGTTCAATTACCCGCGATGGACACAGAAAATAGCCCAATGTGGCTTTGCTCTAACAACAAATAAACGAATAAGTAAATGAGTACCTTTAAATTCTGCACTAGTATTAGTCGTTCAGAATTTCTTAGAACTAACCTCTTAAGATCCCTGAGTGGGTCAGCGGTAAACTTAAGGGCATTTATAATTACATGAATGAATTTAAATGAAAAGCAAGAGCGTCTATTACTTGCAAGGTTTTTGGTAAAGCTACACAAAATTTTCCTGTACATTTAAAAATAAGTACAATTGTAGACTTTCACACGTAATTCGAATGAAAAAAGAGACTCATCGAATTTTAAGAAACGAAACAGTTTTAAAACAATGCAAAACAATAGTTTGTATTCCTTTGTTATTTCCTAATGAATTTGAGTGTTATATATCAGTAAGTAAAATTTTATATCTCTCATTAAAAATCTAAAATCCTATCAGTGTCTTTGATTTCAAAATAGTTTCTTTTACTCTTTTCTCATAAGAATAGCTTTTTTTTAGTTCAATAAGACTCAATTACATGGCATATCCTAAAACCTATTCATCGTAATCACTTCAACAATATTATATATTTGAAGAATAAGGTGGCAAAATATCGACGTTTCAGTGTCGTTGTTTTCTTTGCGTTATTAATTTTTACAGTAGTCATGATACAATTTATTGTTTGGAAAAAAATAATGTTAATTACTAGTTATTTTAAAGTCCACGTTTCACACAACACTAAATATTTTCATTGAGGATTTACATTTTCTTAAATCATATTAATTTCGTATTCGTATGTCAGTTTATTATGTGTTCTGTCATCCCCGATGAAACATTAATAGTAAAACGTTGACTTGAAAGTAATAATTTTTCTTTAACTGGAAATGATACGTTATTAAAATGCAAAAGAGTTAATAAGCTAAGGTGTTTTGTTATATTTCTTGCAAAAACACTTCCCTCAAAAGCTCTTTAAACGAAATATATCTTAAAAGCTGGAGTGTTGAATGATTTACAATAAATTAATAAGAATAAATAAGTCTAAGAAACACTTTCTTCATTGCGAACCATTTTTCGTTTCAAATGTAGATAAACGTGCTCTTTAAAGGCATTTGAGCTTCTAGTTCGATTTTGGCTTTAAGAAAGATAGAGAGAGATGAAACAAATAAAAAGAATTGCAAACTGGTTGAAGGATGGATCTATAAATGACGTCGATAAAGATCTGATAGTTACAAGTCAAACTGTAATAAATAAGTACGCTACTAGACCGCAGTTGCAGGATGATCAAAGTTATTTATATGCAAATAAACAGAAACAGAAACACAAATTGCGAACAGTTGTAAAACTGAGCAATAGAATAGTATTTATTGATCTATAACAAAGTATACTGTTAAATTCTAGCTTTCTGTATGTGACCATCCTCAAAGTAGCAATTTAACAATCCCTGATTTTTGAGACAGGATGTTGTAGCTCTTTGTAGGAAAAAAAATAATTTCGTACAGGCTATCCAAGTGCTGTAAACCACATACCACAATCCTATATTACTTTTGTTAGAAATCATTCTACCAATATGCTACAAAAAATGAAATCTAGACTGATATATAACTATACAAACCTCCCCCTCTCCTCCACTTCAACGTAAACATTACTTCAGGCGTTAGAGAAGCTTGACCAATGGAACATAAGTTCTATTGAGAGACCACTGCAGTATGAAACCTTGCTCTGAGGCAAGTTTACATGGATGTGACTCAACATAATACATTGTCACAAAAAAAAATATTGTTTTAATTTATATACTTCAATAAAGATGTATTCAACTTATAAGCAGTAGGATGGTAAGCTTTTGTAGCTCTTTGTTTTGCTGCCACACCAAGATAACTTCGGAATCAATGAATTGATAACTGGTAAAGGTAGGAAGGCGACGAGTAAGGGAATGGATAGATAACCTAAAAAAAAAGAAAAAAGTACAAGTCCTTCTATGAGTGAAGCTAATATGTAAAATAAAATATAAAAAAACAATGCACATTAAGCCGTCAGGTAAGGCTATAAAAGGGGTTTAGTTCTAACAGTTTAGTTCTATAGAGTTGAAGGTCGTCAATAACATGCCTGAGCATTTTTGAAAAGTTCTACTTGAGATGCTCTCCAGTTTTTAGCACACAGAGGTTAAGTTCTGCGTGTTAGGGTGAAATAAGTGCTATTTTGCCGTGTTTGGTCTCCATTAGCTCAATAGGTATTTGGTTTCCAGAACATAACTTTAGTCGAATGACAAACATATATGCTGAATATAAATATTAAAGTTTTCAAGTCAGTGGACCCACTAATCACAATTTTATAGAATTTTATATGTATTTTGCCATATTTCAAGACTTGCGTAACTCAGCTAGTTTTAAAGCTATTGAGCTAAAAGTTGTACGTGGAAGCTATATCAAAATACTTTATGTAGATGATATTTTGTATCTATTAATTTTCCGTAGACTCGAGAGGGTGTCATTGAAAACTGTCTCAGGAGCCATTCAGGGTAAATTTTATTAATTTTCAGGGATGGGTCTATGAAAGTCAATGGAGTTGGAGTTATAAGCATTCATTCCCCGTTTCTTAACTCAATTAATTCACGAGAGTTTTAACTATCACTTGGTAAGACGAGGGAGTGTTCAACACCCTTACAAGAGGTATCAGTAACGTGTAAAGTATAGGTTAACGCACAAAATTTATTAAGACGTGGGACGAATACAGTGGTTTTGGTCTTTATTTGTGAATGAAATAGTTTAGCTATTGAATTTTATTTTTACAAAGTTGATATGATTTGAAAATATTCAAGTATTTTTTCATAAAGTGGCATTTCCAAACATATAAATATGTGTAAATAGTTGGAAAAAAAATTAAAACTACTCATTTAACAGCAGCAAGAATAACTGATAATCGATGAGAAGCTACAAGGACAATTGAATTCAGGATAGTAATTTCACTTCAATATCTGTTTGCTATAACGACATATTTTAAAATAATTGAATATATTTCAGCCATTTTTTCCCCAAATATGCGTATTTATAGCACTTAATATATTGGTTAAAAAAACATTGTTGCAAAGAGAAATTGTGAATACTTATAACTTCAACTGTCGTATTTCACTGTCTATACGTTTTGGTAAATGTTTTTTTGTTCCAATAAAAGCAAAACTCAATAAAAAGGAGACATACAGCATTATTTGCTGTCTGTAATCTAAGCAGCTCATTCACAAATATATAAGTTATTTTAAAAACTGGTTGACATTAATTAAATATAATTACGACATGCAATAATGCACCAATAATGAATATACCATAGGTTTGTTTATTTGTTTGGAATTAAGCACAAAGCTACACAATGGGCTATCTGTTCTCTGCCCACCACGTGTATCGAAACCCAGTTTCTAGCGTTGTCAGTCCGTATACCATAGGAAAATGAACGTTGTTCATTTGTTTTAGCACAAAGCTGCACAATAGGCAACCTGCGCTCTATACACCACGGAAAGCAAACCCCTGATTTTAGCCGTCTACCCCCGTAAGCTTACTACTGATCTATGGGGGGACAAAATGGACATTCTAAAAATCATATCCTGTAATAATTAGTATGAATCAACACCAATTTGGCAAATATTTGGACTGTTCGAATTTTATGACATTTCTTTGGTATTTAAAAATAATTTGGCCATAAAGTGCAGATAGTGTGGCTACACAAAGCTAATTTTAGGTTTTAAAATCAGTATATATATATATATTCATATGTCTGTTCATGTAAAATGTGACATTTATTGAATTTTATCATATCATCCCTTATCAAACCTTTAAAAACACGCATTTGTACCAGTTTTGTTGTTTTGATTTAAATCCCAATTTAAATTTAAATTAACTTAAACTTCAGTGTCATTCCAACTTTTAATGTACATGCATTTGACCAACCTGATTGTATAAAACATATTTACTAGTCCTAATAATAAAAGTCACAGCTGACTCACCTGCACTGAGCCTAGTCTCGAACTAATACCTCCTTTGTGGTCTTATGTTGTTTTGTAATGAACCGATTCACTTTACAAATGAACAGATAGCTGGGAGCGTTGAGGATAGGGAGAGATACCATTAAACGAATTGATGAATGTCTGAATACAATGATGATAACCAAAGTATGTGGTTCGCAGGAAAAAGGAAGAAATATTGAATAATAATTTAATAGTAAAATACACTAATGGAATATTTATTCAACAACTGACTGAGCAATAATTGAAATTAATGTATTGATAAACTGTCTTATATAGCATTCTGGTATGTTGTTTAGAACGAAGTTCAATACAACATCATTTCATCATCAGCTCATAAATGTGTTAATTTTTTCTATAATGAAAAGTTAAGATAAAATTGTTAATTTTTATATTGTTAGAATCTAAGATGCGAACTTTAATTAAATGTTACGTGGAGATATATACCTTCCGGCTAAAACAGTTGATCTTATACAAACTTTTAAACTTTCGAATACCATGAAAAACAAAAGAAATGGAATGAAAATATCTGAAAAGTTTATTCATGCAGAAGGTTTGCGTTATGTATTTATTTATTGCTTTTGAACAGAAGTATAAACATCAGTTTTGTTAGAAGGCAATTTTAGAGCGTGCAATATAAACTCTTAAGAGTTCTATTCTAAATATAACCCAAGGCAGAACTCTAACAGCATACGTCTATCACTTACTATACTTTATTTTCAATTATTTCTCAGATATTAATGAAATAAATTAGCTCAAATATATTAGACGAATAGGTAAGTTGTATGCATTCTGTGTTAGAACATATTTTTCTTGAGACATTGTTAATAGGTAAACAATTATTATCTTAAAGTAAACAGACATTAATTTTTCAATATTACACAGAAAATACTTTACAAATACTCACTTTTCTAAATGTATGAACAATATGTTTTATTCAAAATTATCATTGGAAGAGTATAATATTCTTATTAATAACCTTTAATTAGTTATTGCCTAAGTATTTGAATCTATTCCCAGAGTTAAAAATTATCTAGTTTAATAAACATTCGTGAGCGTACTTGAAAAATGTGAATAAACTGATGATATTGTGCAAAGGCTAGTTCTTAATATAACATGTATAATTTATTGTAATATTGTACAGTTGGTTTGTTCTTAATATAACTTGTGTCATTTGTTGTAGCAATTTGTGTTAGTTTGTGTTCGTTTGTCGTTAAGCGCAAAGCTATACAGTAGGTAATCTGTGCGAGTATCAAAATCAGGTTTTTAGCTTTATCAGCCCCCTGACTTATCGCTGAGCCACTGAGTGGAAACAGTACACATTTTAGAAACTTACACTGCATGTTGAATTATCAATTCAATTTCACAACCAATCATTTAAATCTCTCTGCAATTTCATTAGTATGTATTACCTGAAATTTAATGTACTGGTGTGAAACGTCCAAGCTATAATAACATTTGACCGTTACAGTATTTTAACACAGTAAATTGTTATAAAATTCTAAACAGTTATGATATTTATAATATTTTTTGCACTTATTGTTTTCATATGTAAAAATATCATGTTTACCTACAAAAATATCGTAACAAGAAAAAGATATTACACAACATGACATTCGCGAAATTGTGTGGTAGTTCATTTTCAGTACGACCAGCAGCACAATGAACTGAAATAGTAATATTATTTACCAAATAACATTGAAGTTCATAGTTTCATTATGCAAGGAAGCTTCAACAATTTCGCAAAAAATGTTTAACTTCAGGCTTAGAACACTCGTGTAACTTGAAAAAAAATTGTTGAAACCTTTAGTGTTTAAATTCAATCTAATTTCAAAGTTACAAGGACCACATCCAACGCATTATAAAAATGATGAATTTCTGTATCTTTGTCGATTCTCATCTGAAAAGATAGACATCCTTGAGGTTTAGCTTGTTTCTTTCACAAAGCCGTTTCTACTTTTGAACTGATAGACTAGAGAGAAGTCAGTTACTCAAAATATATACCCCGAACTTTTGGGTTGCACATGTTTCATTAAATAAGTGGATTTCACCGTTAATATTATGCATCACCCGTAGAGCGTGTTTTTTTGCAGACAAAGTTCGCGAACCGCGAATCATTGAATACATGCTAAGCCCAATCTTTGAGAGGGGCAAAATGAAGCGTTTAATGTATTTAATGCCTGTGATAATTAAACACACAGCATTGCAACATTTTAGTTTTTTACATGTATTTTTAACACCACATTTAAGTGCTTACCTCCTTATTCACATCAATCTGTCTTTACATATGTGGGCATAGTTTTACATTCATACTATAGTCACTTTTATTTAGGAAACTTTTTATCCGTTTTTTATTCGTAATATTTTAGCTCACTATTCACATTTTTCTTATTTTTTCACCAGTGTGCATCATTTTATCAGTTTTACATATATGTGAATAGATGGTAACTAAATTCTTTGTTTCTGACTTCTCTCGATATGTGAATACAAGCTCAGTACGTCATTATAGTCCACGTTGAACGTCTGTACATGCTCTATCTGGCGATTGTACATTCTAAAAATATCCCTGTAGTGTAGTTTCTATTGCAAAAGGTTTCAAGTAAGGCTGTAAGTTCCAAGGCACATCACTCCTTCTTATTTTTCCATAATCCATCAAGTGTAAGAAGACGACACTTCCCAGCTCTTATTTCAACAGTACAATCACTCTGAAGTTCATAGATGCTATGTCTGACGAATTGATCAATATGGCTTTATATGCAATAGTGTGAATACCAATTTCTTTCTCCAGTCGCTTGAATTATGCTTTGATTGAACGATAGTTATGTATGGCTTAAAGCCTTATCTTTGTGATTTCGTACATTATTGGCTTTGTTTCCTGATGAAGATCCTTCTTTATTATATTATGAACTGCTCCCTGGAACAAATGGACAGATTCTGCTACTTTTTGTTCGTGGAATCTCACCTGCTACTAGACACCGCATTTTTCTTACCATGTTGAGGTATGACCTGTACAGGTCTCTTTGTGGATAATTCTGGTGTCCCAAGTTGATCCGCATTCTTTTGTTTTATAATGTTATTAAGTACAAGGACATTCCAGTCTTGGGAATTCTAAATCCCCAATCTAACTACATCAGCGTATGCATATTTCCCATCAGAAAGGCCTGTTATATACTCTTTCCAAAAACGATCATTTTTTGGTGGCATCACACTACCTAAAAAAAGCCAATATTCGCTAAAATGTACTTTGATGTAAAGTATTACAACACAAATTTATATTAGTCCTGGTTGTGACATAAGTTGCTGATTTGCATTATCACAATCGTTGTAATATAACATATTCAACCCTATATAGCCAATTAATGATCGTTCTAATGAAGGTATTTTATACTTTGGTCCTAGCTACACTCTGTGACTTGAGCATTGATACTTTTCTTCTTCTTCTTGTGTTGCTATTTGTCAGTCCTTCAACAGCTTTAGCTGATGTTACAGCTGCCTGTTAAGGTTTCTCTCAGATCTTTTACTTGATTATCATTGAAAAGACCTTTTGGAGTTGGATGTGATTGTGGTCATCTTAGGCACGTCAACACTACGTTGTGATGGCATTATCAGATTGAACTGCCCTTGACTGTACATGAAATATACTTGTATTTTGGTTGTGTTAACAGATCATGGCTAGTTGAAGAAGTGTTTGGTCCTCCTGCTACTATCTATCATCTTAAAATGTATGGTTATTTTTGTAGTGTTACCATGAATGATTTCACTTTTTCAAATGGTAAGTGCAGAAACACATCTTTTGCAGGATTCACTTCAAGAACTTATGCACCATTGTTAACGTAAGTATCGACATTTTTATCAAATGGGGAGAGAGAAGAATAAATACTTGAGGCCAGAACAATGTTAATACCTGCTTCGATAGTGGTTTCATACTTAGGCTTTAAATGGACCTCATTATTAGCTGTAATTTATATGGTATTAGTGAGAGTTAAATGTTAAGTCGCACACTTCTCAGATTTTTCAGAAACAATAGAAATGGTCAAATTTCAACTTTTCATTCACGAAAATGGGAAGGATCGGCATTGGTTATTCGTAATGCCAATAGGTCAGAGGGCAAAAAGGTCTAACGTGAAGTCATTTTTTAGTGGTATATTAACATTTACAAACTAAATGTTAGCTACGATGTGTACAAAACTTTTTAAATGTTGTTAATTCCAAGTAATCAAAAATAAAAACAATAAACTGAAATACCCCTATTCCCTTCGCTAAATATAAGCCCTTTGAATTTTGCAGAAAAGGGGAACAATTTCCTTTACTCGTGGGCATTTCATCATCAGCGGATTTATGAGCATCTTGCCACTGACATCGTAGGGGAAGATGATCTCCTAAAATATATGATAATAACATGATTTTTATATGACACATTTCTATTGCTTATATTATGTTTCAATTCACATCTGAATAGTTCAAGAAGAGTTAGAAGTGGCCCTGACTACAAGAGAAATATATTCACTGTTCACCCTCGTGAACCCAGAGATACTATAATGGTGAGACACATCTCCGATGCTAAGCACTGTCTTTGGATGCTAATCTCATGACCTTATAAATCACAACTATGGCCAGATCTATCTACGAATGAATTAAAGTATAATATAAAAAAGAGAAATGTGTCGTGCACATATCTTGTCATTATCTTATATTTTTATATGACTAACATCAAACATGTCGTCTGTGACTTTCATCATTGTGAAACTTTACCTCTACTTTTGAAATTTTATGCACAAAATTATTAATCACAAGAAATATAAAAATCTGCCACTTACAAAGTTAATTTCGCCTCTTTCTCCCACCAGTATAGGTGAAACTATACTTTCTCAAAATGAAAGAAGCAATCGACCAAATAAATAATAAACTTGCATACTATATTATTTTATACAATTCTTCATTTCTTTGTGCCATCAGAATTTTGAACTTACGTTGTTGTGTAAAATAGCACACATAGGTAAACACTGGTACAGTAAGAAACGGACAACATATTCAATAAGTACACTACATAGTAATAAAACTTACAGAAACAGCTGACGATTTGTTGCAGGTAGACCAGATATGTTATCATGCTGACAACTATACAAATAGCAAATCTAGAAAGCTTGAGAATTCACGAGTTATCCTCTTATTCAGATATTCTTTTTTATGCGATGGAAGATATCTTTCCATCCGACATGAACTCAAATTCATACCTCTTTCTTTCGGTTTTTCTTCATCAGCATTTCTCTCTCCTTTATTAGCATAATCTATCATCACATTTTAGCTCAGGTAATGTAGTAACCCTCAAAAAGTATCTTAACCAGAATACTTTTACTGTGGACTACTGCTTAGTAACTTAGAAAAAAAGGACCATCAAGTCCTTTCACTGATTGCTTTGGCTGTTCCAAAAAATTGCTGTAATCTAGTGACAAGCACAAACTATCCTGGAAATATTTCACTGTGGTATTCTACTTCATAGCTCAAAGAGCAAGAGGTACAAATCTCTCTTTGTGTAGATACAGTTGCACGATCGAAATTTTAACCAAGAACTTATTTGGATACACGCCACATCACTTCACCAGGTTGCTAGAAAGCAAAGAGTACAATTCTCTTTTGGTTTTTACTACTATTCTAACTGCTGTTTAGGATCACTTATTTACAACAATGCTGCTCTTTAAATAGTCTAGCTTTTCAATTATCAGTTTTTCATCCTGTAACTCATCATACATTGTCAGTGAATCACTTGTAATTTAGGTTCTCATCGTCGGGAGTATTATATATTTAACTTCCATTGCTGTCTGGCTTATTAATTCTATCTTCCTCCTCAGCATCTTGGTCCATCAAGTACCATAGAGACTTGTCATTAAGATAAACTTTTAGCTCATTCACGTATTCTACACAGAGTAGTGTATCAAGTAACCACTAGTGTGAAATATAGTCTAATCCATCTAGATCCTGGAGGCTGAAATATTACTGGCATCTACCACATCTATACCCAGTCTCTATAATTGAACAGTTTCTCTTCTACATTATTATACTAATCTTGCTTTTTCTGTATTTAGCACGTATATTTTTACATATCGGCAATGTAAGTATACAACCATATTCTCGCTGATATGCTGGAATATGTTCAGTAGGATGGGGCCTGTACATAGGATGTAAAGAATGTGTAACTTTGCTTTAAAACACCGTAGAGAGTTGTCCTGTATGTCATAGTGGTATGTTATTGGATATTCTCCAAGTCAGTCAGTTGTTTGACAATTTCTGTCATTCAACCACACCATCCTACTGACGATGATAAGGTCGAGTGTCTTCACCACCCCCAGTGTTTGGCACAACTCATCAAACTGCTAAAGTTAAATCCTTAATATGTATGTATTTCTATAGGCACTCCAAAGTAAGACATCTACTGCTCATCTCTTATCAACCACGGAGTAAGTGTTAATGAGAGAAAATGCTTCAGCCCACTTGGCAATATAGCCAACCATTACCGGTACGTACTGATTATCTTTAACTTTATTTTGTTTAGCAAAATCCATGGGTATTTTCTGAATTGGTGAATCTATTGTTCTTTCTCACAGTTTGTCCTAGCATGACCAGATTTTCCCCAGGCAAGATACTTACACCACGGTGATTGCACTATCTTTTTGCCTACTTGCGGGAATGGTACCAGTCTCACCACCTCCATTTGGCACTCCTTGGTGCCCACCTACTTAATGTATTGCGCACATTATGAATAATCTCCTATTTTAGAGCCCTGCGAATCAGTAGGTGGCTCACAGTAAGCACATCACATTTGTGTAGGTCTTAGCGACGTTAAAATACACCATTCTTCCTCTAATTGGTCATAGACTTGCAAGGGTTGCAGGCTTCTTTGCCATTTTCCTGGCACTATAAAAATTTGTATTTCATCTTACATGACCCATTGTAATCGTGAATTTTCATCCACTTAGGTTGTGCGTCGGAAGTGTTTCGCAAAAACTACAGCTGCAAGGAGTTGTTTTTTCTTCTTGTTGTTGTTGTTGTTAAAATATATGTGAACTTAGCAGCCATCAGTGTAAAGTTTGCGTATGCGATTAATCTTCTGTGTTATTTCATATCTTAACAGCATTCTTCCAACTCCACTATCGCTGGCATCGGTAGCCAGTATATATGAACTATCTGGCTTTCGACAAACTAACACTTAAAGAATTAGTTTTAGAAAGGGATATCGTGTTCCTATTTCAGAAAAGTTTGCAACAAAATGTCTATAATACAGCATAAAACTAAGAAACTTAGAATTCCTTCTATTAGTAGTAGGACGTGGTCTGTCTCTCACTGCTTTAACCTTGGAAGAATTGATAGAAACGCCTTCCTTGTCAATTTCGTTTACGAATAAACGCGCATTTTCGGAGCTTCAGTTTTATGTTTGCTTTTCTTACTTCCTGAAATACGATTATCATACCTATGTATATGAATAAAATACGAACTGTAATTTTTTTTCGTTTCGGATATTCCCACTAAGCTAAACAACTAATTTTGATCTAATAGACTAGTGATAGGCAACTAGTTAACAGCACCCACCGTACACTCTTGGAATACTCTAATAGAATAGTTGTATTTATTCTTATAACGCATCAACGGTCCAAAAGTGCGGAGAACAATTTTGCGACAACAGGACTCGAATTAGGAACTCTCAGATTGACAGTCGGGCACGTAAACCCCTAGGCTTCGTTCGGCCACAAACTACAGAAATGTAAGGTTGTGCCAGTTAAAATATTACAAATATAGCTTTTATATGATATATTAAAGTTCTAAAAAGTATCCACTAATGGGTGTCAGTATAAGGTTAACAAATTCTTCCGTTTCTTGATAAAAGCATAACGACAATTACTTTAAAATATGTAATTAGAGACTTATCTATAAAACAGTTATTACCAAATACATGAAAAATTAAATAACCAACAATCAATCGATAAAATTATATAAAATGTTTCTTTAGTTATTTCATCGGAATCTGTATTATATTTATAGGTTGTTACCTGTAGCCTTTTTCAGAAGATTAACTGAGTGTTAGGTATTTAAGTTACTCTTCTTTTGACCATATGTTCATCGCTAACTTTGATATCGTAGGTAATGATATTTTATAGCTCTAAATGAGCAAAGGTCCCTAGTGCTGAAAATCTATAAAATTTTGTGGAATCACAATATAAAGTTTCAAACTTTTCAAGATGGGGTAAAAAGGAAAATTAAAAGTAACGAAATTACAAATGGGAGAAGAAAATCGAAGATATAATCTATAACATAGTTTAGTTACTTAAAGATCTACTCTTAACAAATATATACTAGCGTTGCAATAAAATGATGTTACTGAATATTTAGAATCTTTAAATAGTAAATATTTAGATCAATAAAGAAGTATCATTGTATCACACACTACAAATTTTGAAAACTATGCATTCTTTATTTCACAAGACTTCTGTCCAATTTTGCCAGCTTGGATTTTCTCAAGTAAAAGAAATATACATCTATGAGTGGCAGTTGCATTCCATAAGTTGATGGTTTGTATTTATTTTAACTTGAATTCACCTACAAACAGATTGCACAGGCCTGTGAATTTAAACTTCACAAAAGTTGTTTGGTTTTAACAACGTATTTTCCATAATTCACCTAGGCAGATTTCGAAAATAATATTCGTTTTTTTTTCTATCACGTAAGGATACTTACTTAGATCAAGTTATTGTTTCGTTTACCACAATGAATATTTTTTTATTATAATGTTTGTGAACAAAAATACAAACAAACTGAAGAAAAAGGAAGAACATTGATGTCAAACGAATATACATCCTCATTCATCCTGATGTTTTTCTGAAATCTACGTCTTTTAGTCTCAAAACTACGTGTTGTGGTATTTCTTTTATGTAATGCGTTATGACGTATTGTAAAAAATCTGTACGTGATGAAGAAAAATGAATATCATTTTCGGATTCAGCATACAGGAATTACTGTAGAACATGTAAAAATTTCAAGACAATAAAACCATCGCAGGCCTGTGTTATCAATAACTTCTGATGGAAATATGCTACCTACCTAAATTATTTCGTTACAAGAAATGCATATTGCTTGGACTTAGATATAATTACTGTTAATAAAGATTTAAGTTTCAAAATTATTAGTAAAACATAAATTTTCAGTTTCGAATTTTTCCAGATAACGTATGTTAGAACATTTACACATTACAGTTCATTAGATATAACGACATTTGTTTAACGTTACAATATTTCGTAGTTAAAGCTTTTATCTTTGAGGCGAATCTAATTCAAGTTACACAGCTGATGGTATCCATGGGTCACTTGTTTCAGTTGTTCAGGGGAATTATATAAAGATCTGCTTATACTAGCGTCATGTTTACCTAAGGGTTCAGTGACATAGCATTCGGTATAACTTTCTGGATAGGCAAACTTATGTAAGTAATAAACTATTCCTTTTTTTAGTTATGATTTACATATCTAAATATCACTGGTTATAGCGCTTAAAATAATTTTTATATATTTGTTTTTAATTAATATCTTATTAATGAAAATTATTATGCATTTTTGGTTTAGTATGCGGGCTTAATACTAGCTTAAGTCCCCTAAAAACCAGAATCTCATGAAATATTATTGGAATTACGACCGAAAATATTATTAACAGTAAGGGATACCCAAGTGATGATTTAATAACTCAGTGTGCCCCCAGTGGCACAGCGGTATGTCTGCGGACTTACAACATTAAGAACCGGGTTTCGATACCAGTGGTGGGCAGAGCACAGATAGCCCATTGTGTAACTTTGTACTTAACTTCAAACAATAACAACAACAATAACCCAGTGTTGATTTATGACACAAGTATTGATAGTTAGTCAGTTTGTTATACACGATTGTTTTCATTTTATTCATGTACTTAGTATGATAATACATTTAAATAATATGATAAATCACCTTTAAATATCTAGTTTCTCCCTGTTGTTAATGTGTTAGTGTGGAATAAAAAGCAGAGTAAAAATGTATATATTTCACTCAATACTTTAAACGTTAATCGTAGTGTTCACTAAAATGATGTTATATATTAATGATATTTTCTGGTAATATCAGTTAATAAATAGATACCATTAGTAGTGACATTTATCTTTTTAATTTCCAAATTCACAAATCATTGATGTTGCTGGAATTGATCATTTCTGAAAATCTGTGTTCTGGAAAAACATTCTAAATTGTTGTCACACGTACTTCCTTTGTTACTTCATACATGTGACCTTTATATATTACAGTTGTGTGTTGTATACTTTCACTGGTGTTATTTCAAGTAATAGTACCTTCTGTTTAATTAAACGATAACCCAAAAATGAACGTGTAACTTTGACTCTCAAGTATGCTACGCTTTTGTACAAAGCATTCCTACATATCACCAAAATTACGTTCATCTTAATGTATTGTTATATTTTTATTTTTTTCCAATGACTACTGGAGGGTGAAATATGCAAAAACTAGTTTGGAGCTGTACACATTAAGGCAGCACATTTTATAAAGCACTCTAGGTAAATATTCAATATATATATATATATATATATACTTTATAAGATTTCTGTTCTGTTATATTAATTACCTTAGTGACTTAGAAAGTCTAGAAAATTATGTTTTTATTACGCATATTTCAGGATTACTAGGCCTAGTAAACAATAGTTAATAATAAAATCATACACGTGATGATGACTAGCTGATAAAATAAGTCAAACAAAGACCTTCTCATCTGGCTAAGTTACTGAAATGGAAGCGTTGACCAAGCTAAGTTCAACGTCTTTCCCAATTTTATCCTCCCGAAAACACAGTTTCATATATATATATATATATATATAGTGGATTTCAATATTCTCGTGCCTATTAAATATTGACCAAATTCATATAACAATTTACGAAACATGGTCGACTAGTTCTTTACGAGGTAACTGGAAATGAATTATATAAATTCTTCAGAAATGATAAGCATCAATTAGAAGAACATTTATAAGGATACTAAATCTCACAAATATGTGTTTTTTATCAAATAGTTTAAATATGGTTGAAGTATGAACTTACGAATGAGCTGTAAGCAAATAAATAAAACACAAATAGAAAAACTAGTCGTCCTTTAAAATATGAACGTATTACTCTCCACGACGTTCTGAACGGTTTCCTTTATTAATTCACGTATAAGAGTTTTTCATTTCTTTTTAAAAGTCTAGATGGTTCATTAGCTCTGTGTGGGATTTGTACAGACGCTTTCAACCTGGTCTGAATTAAGGCTTGTAAAAACTTGTGTCACCCAAGTCTATTGATCCACGTCAGCAACAACTATTCGAATGCTTTTCCTTAAAAGGATGTGATAGATTAAAGAGTACGCATGCGTCAAAAGGGGAGTTCAAGGACAGCGAAGGCTAAATCCTGTTTCTAAGATCTCATTTTTAATATTTATTTTTAGTAGTAGGTAGTGGCCATACGTTCAATTTGAAATTATTCTTTGCTTTGTTACGTTTGTATACATATAGTAACACCAAAAACCTTGAAAGGAGATCAACCGAGAAACTGTAATCTTGTTGAGCGTGTTATCACAAAATGGATAGCGATGTACGTGCCAAAGTAAGATAATACATTAAATTTGGTATTATCTGTAAATTGATAAATCATAAGCGTTAATTCAGAAGGAATGTTGAACAGACTCAAAAACTGTTTCTTAAAGAAAGATTGTGCAAAGAGAGATGAGCAAGCAATAATTTTACTTATGTAAAGATAACATTTTCTAGTTGCTACTATTTTACTCTAGACGAAACACAGTTCTCTGCGTTCATTTATACTGGGATTTTAGAGAAGTTAGAATTGAGGATATTACAACAATACAAATTTTTGGATATGTGGGTATTTTTATCAAAAGAAAAACTTGCATCAAAGTGAACAATGCTTCTTTATATGTAATTTTCTTGGTCTGAAAATGGAGATTAAACCATGAACATGAGATTCTAATAGAAATATAAGTAAATGGGGGTGAACTGACCAGTCACCATATTATAATTCCCTCAGAAACACGTTTGTGAAATACTTCTTTACTTGAATTTGCAAAATAAGACTGATCAGATGACGTTCTAGATGACTTTTGGAGTTTTACAGTGTAAAAATACCTTGATTAAAGTGAAAGGCAATGGGTAAGAGCAGGAATTTCATCAATATTCAAAGGGGCATGAAAGAATTATAATTGATGACCGTCTAGCAGGAGCTTAGTTAATGTCGTTTCTTTGAACTATTGTTGAAAAACCATCTATCATCAGATTCTATTAATATTAGTTATCGAAAGAGAATACATTTGCTATTAAAAGAACTGGAGCCATTAATCACTGATACCTGACCGAAGGACAAAACAATTGATCAATATTATAAAGGGCAAAAGACGCTACATTGTGTTCCAATTGGCCACATTCCTCCAACTACAGTCTTGGCCAAAATGTTTGCATATTTTGTAACAAATAAAATCATTGTCAGTAAAATAGAATACAAACGCACCTAATGCTGTCAAACTGAGAAATGCGTGTTATGTTAAACATTTACATATGTAATTTGTATAATAAGACAGGTTATATAGACAGCATGAGCAATGTACTAGAACAGCAATTTTATCAGACCCCTGTAGAAAGATGTGTGATTCAGCATTTCACCTATCACAATAGGGCCTTGCCAAAACGTATATAATGACAAAATATAACATTGAATTATTATAAATAGTGTCTGTAACCTTATATCAGTTCATATTAAATATTCAGTACTTGGTTTGTCCTCCTTGTACTCTAATAACCTCTGCAAGGCAACGTGGCATGCTGTCGATGAGGTTATTGGTGTAATCCACCGTGTCACTTCATTCCAACTTCTTACTAGAATGCGCTGCAATTCAGCTACAGTAGCTGGTTTAGGGTTGTGGTTAGCAATTTTCCGGCTCAGTTCTGCCCAACAGCTCTCAATCGGATTATAATCTGGAGACCTTGCTGGCCATGGCAATTTTGTAACGGCTTCTTGATCGAGATAATTCTGTATATTACGTGCACTGTGGGCAGTAGCATTATCATACAGGAACACAAAGTTATTGCCAATCCTCGCAATATGCTAATATGGTAAAAATATCGTCTTCATGTGACGCCTATAGGAGGCGTCATCGAAGAGTAGTTTTTCCACCATGATGAATAGCTGCCAAACATATATTGCACCACCTTCTGTGTATTCCTGTGGGAAAGACAGTCTTTCCTCATCTGTTCTCCAGACAAACAACGAACACGCATCTTACCATCGGCTTTAACAAGCCGGAAACAGGACTCATCTAAAAAAAAAGATGACATGTCACCAGTGTCCTCACTGCAAGTTAGCATGATGTCTTGCTCAAGTAAAACGGTGACGGCAGTGAATTCTGTTTAATATCAGTTTGCAAATAGCTCTTATTGCAAAATAACCTTGTTCGGTCAGTTTCCTATTCACTGTTATTCTGGATACTCTGGAATGAACGTGTTCATACCATTCTTGTCATAAGGTGTTGCAAGACTCCTTTCAACCTTGACGTGTTAACCTGATCAAAACATAGTCATCGTGAGCAGTATTTGTTTGGCGTCTACCAGTAGACTTTCTTGTAGTCAGATGAAATTTCAGGATTCTGGACAATACACTAGAAGTACACTGCTGTTGTGGTAATGTCCGTTTGCTTCATACCATTTTTGGGCAGTCGAAGAATCTGACGCCCTATAACATTTTGTACGTGACAAGGCATGACTCTACACCAAGTACAGAGAAACTATTTGAACAAAGCGTTGATTTGTTTCGAAAAGTATTATATCAAAAGCACACCTTTTATACAAAACAGATGTGTATGTGTGTTTTGACGAACAGATGCTCAAAACAACTTATACAGACCAGAATAACAACTTCTCTGTTACTACTCGGGCATCTACTCAATAACTAATCAATGCGTGTAGACAATAACATCAACATATAACAGTATGCTAACATTTTGGTCAAGATTATATCTCAAAGTTTAGCAAGTGAAGCACATTACATGAGATATCATGTGATACCCGAAAAACAGTCCAAAATTATTTTTATCTCAAATGCTTAGAACGTAATTGTAGATTCTAAAATGTGGTGTCATTTGATTTGCTGTTTTGTAACCCTCTTCTGTTCTGACAGAAGAGTAGAAATATGAAAAACGGGGCATTTGATCTTGCTTATCTTATTTTGAAATTTCAAGCCATTGAAATGGAATGGTGATGTTGGATCGGTAAGTTTCTTTGATTCTTTTAAATGGTGAATAGCAGTCAGAATAGGTTTGAACGTTGTTGCTGATCGTATCCATCCCACATTGCTGCATTTCTACCGTGACAACTATTGGCTCTTAGAATATGATAATGTAACAATCCATTGTGATTGTATTGTTCAAACTTAGTTCGAAGAGTACGACAATGACTTTAGTCGTCTTCACAGGCCAGCACAATCTTTCGTTTAGAATTCAATTCAACACTTTCAAGATGTATTTGAACTCGCACCTTAATACATTGCCATCTTCTCACCTATGAACCAACTGCAGACCATATTCGTCGATAAATGGCTTACCATCAAACAAAACAACTTCTATTATCTTGTGGAGTCTATACAACGCCAATTCCAACTATGATTGCAGCAAAAGGTGAGTCAATCCACTATGAATAAATTCTCCAGTCATAGTACATTGGTTCCCCAGTGGCACAGCAGTAAGTCTGCGAACTTATAACGCTAGAAACAGGGTATCGATGTTCTTGGATGGTACAGCACAGATAACCATTTGTGTAACTTTGTGTTTAACTGCAAACAAACGTAGCTCACTGTTGATGAAACAAAACCATATGTAAAATTTGCGCCATATTATTAAAGAAAGTGAATTGAAAACACTCACATTCGTCAACCTGAAAAACCTTCTAAAATATGAGGAGCTAAAGAGCAAAGTATAGTGAATTAGAAACACCTTCTGAAACATGGTGAGTTGAAGATAGAGTACTGTGAATTAAATAAACCTACTAAAGTATGACGAGTTAAAAGGGTGCAATATGTTGAATGAAATTATTAGATACTAGGTTTGTGTGAGGAGTCAATATTGTTTACAAATGTCTACCAAATCACAGAAAATGACATATTATATACAGAAGGTTCTTTATGATCTATATATATATATATAGTAAGATAAGTAATCCAATCACCTCGCCTCTATTCATCCCCGTCACCCGTGTCTTCACAAGCTAAAAGCTCTCAATTAAAGTGTAGGGATTTTTAAGCGAGTAAGGTGCCTACATTTTACTGATTCTTGGAGGGTTACACTATAAGACCTTCCAGCACAAAACTTTCATTTTCCGCGACTGTAAAAGCTTGCTAGTTACAAAATTTTAAACCTCAGATAAAAGATATATTTCTAAAGTTGAACTGCATTGCCATTGACAGAGAAACCATGATTCCAGTATAAAAAGTGGTACATTGCAGCTCAAGTAGGTGCCTCGCTTGAAACCGTAAACAATATAATTAACAAGGATTTAAGTCTCTAAAAGTATTACAAGAGCAGGGATTACAAGCTTCTCCCAAAGCACATAAAGCCAAATAGACGACCAGCTGTTGAAAGGTGTATGAGCGGTATATTGTTGGAAGTCTGTCGTTTCAACGGACGAAGTGTATTTCTACTTAGATACCTGCAATGGTCTGGGCACATTAGTATCCTCCTGACAATGATACTACACTGTGCCATTGTTACCAATACAATAACGAAAAATAATCATTTCATGTTAGAACTCCTACCAGAATTTCTTAAGTATTCCGTTGTCAGAATAACTATTCAAAGGCGAGTCCTTGTCTCACCTTATAGAAATAACAGTAGAAAATGTTAAACTAAAGGTGAACTTAGTGACAAAGCTACAAAATTATATTTCAACTAAAACATTGCGCTGCTGTTTAACACTAATCTCAACACAATAATTTTAACCACATTTTTACAATTTTAATCAAGTTCAAGCATTCAGAAGTGTTTTACTTTTTTATGAGTAAGATCATGTTGGCACCTTTACAAATTTTCACGTGGGCGCGTGTTGTAGATTTCTATGTAACCAGTGTGAAGCCTAAAACAGGAGCATCGTTTAGTATGTAATGTCTGATATTTTCATTTCCGTATTATGATAACTGATCAAACAGTTAAGTTTTGAAAATCTTTCTGATTCAAAATTATTTCATAATTGGATAAATTAGAATTACTCAATCTAAACTCCTAAGCTAGTTTGGCCTCGAGGGTTGTTATTGAAAACACAACATAAAAGAAACATGCAGGGGTATTTGATGATTCCGTGTAAAGTAATCAATATAACCACTATTAATCCTATTTTAAACCATAATCATTAGTTTCACAAGCTGCACTATAATAGACATTTTCTAGTAAGTTTAACGTAACTGGATACTTGGTATTATCTTATTGTCTTCCTGGACGTGCATTTTATTTAAACGTATTCTACTTTTTCCATCGGCAATTACTAATAGTTGTAATTTATGGACAATTTTCATTACCATTCATAATCCTAGATATTCAGAGAAATCTCTTAGGTGTTTCTAATTATTTCTTCATTTTCAATTTACTATGGCACACAATAGTTTATTTAAACACCGTCAAAACTTGGGTAATGATTATAAATGTGTAACTCTATTACAGTATTTGTAACATCAATGTGCCCTTTTATAGAATGTGAGTGATTTTTAGCAAATAACTTGGTTTTAATACTTATTTGATACTCTAACAATAAAAACAAAACAAAAAAGACATTAAATCAAAATTTAAAATGAACAGAGAACCCAAGTTTTTGTTTATGGTCCTTTATGTTTAAGCGTAAGGCTGTACAATGGGTATCGAATCCCGATGTTTAGCTTCGTAAACCCATAGGGAAAACGGAAAAATGATAAAATGCTTCATTTAATAAAATAGTATATATATATATATATATACACACAAACAGACTGATATCATTTTATTTTAACCCCAGTGGCTTAGCGATAAGTTTGCAGATTTATGACGCAAAAAATCGGGTTTCGATACCAATTTTGACCAGACTACAGATAGCCCATCCAACCAACCAACCAACCGAAAATATAATTCTATTTATTTGTATTACTTTTATTTTGACTTTACAACACTACTTGCATTTTATTACTTTGACAAGTACTTGGTCATCTAAAATAAACGCCCCCCCCTCCCCACTGGCTCAGCGGTAAGTATGAGAGCTCACACTACTAGAAACTGGGTTTCCATACTAGTGGTGGGCACAGCACAGGTTAATTACTGTGTAGCTTTGCGCTTAAGAACAAACTAATTAAAATGTATAGAAAATATAAAATTGCCACACCGTTCTCTGAAAAGAAGAAAATTATAATATTAGACGTAATTATATTAACTTAAGTTCCATTTACACTGAAACTTTCTATATTTTATAAATCAACTTGTGATTAATATGACGTGGTTCGTATACCTACAATGGCCTGACCAATTTCTAAGGATGTCTCACACATCTGTAGAAACTCCATTTGTAGTTATATGCAAAGTAAATCGACTATATAATGTACCTTATGTTGCTATGGGAATTCAGCCTGCTGAATGTGACGTAATAATGTAAAAAACGTTATCGTGGCAGGGGCTGGTCCTGTTGATTCCTTTAAAAGATTGAGTAATATCTAGAGTATACAACAACGTAGTGTCCTATATCATTCCACCCCTTCAAACATACTGTTGGATTTACACTCTATAGAAACGGGTTTTCAAAGACAAAAAATGTAACAATTCATTGGGTTCGTTTGAATTGGTTCGAAAAGTATGACGGTATATTCGTCAACTTCCTTTGATTAAACGCTCATAGGATCGCAGACCGCCATAGCATTATTGGGATGAAGTTAACGTTTAAATTCCCACGTAATTTTCTGTTAATATATTTTGAATTATTTACAGTGTTATGCTCTACGACGGAATTTAATCAAACAAGACATCTTTCAGCGTCTTATGGTATGCATACCACGCTGAGTCTAGATTATTGCAGAAAAAGGTGGTTCAACCTGACATTTGATGGCATTCCTAGGAAACGAAAGAAGGTAATGTAATATATGTTCTTTTTTCTTTTAACTACAAACTTCTCGAGAGTTATCACGATTCAAGTATAGTTTTAACACAGCGTAACACTCATACACAATTTTTAATTTTTGACCCCTTTTCGAAACAAATTTTCATTATATTATATTTATTTTATTAGAGAGAAAGGAAGTATAATTGACAATGAAAATATATATATAAAACACAAACACCAAGCTCGAATATAATTCGTTATTAAACAAGATGCCAAAAATATGCTTCTTTATTACTATTTTTATTAAACAAGTTTCTTGTTCTGATCCTGGCTTCTCTTAAATAAAGTGTTCAACCATACAACCAACACAAGAAACTTGATTGAAAAGTGTATAAAATAAACTTTGGTATTCAGAATATTTGCATTTATATATCAGTAGAAGTAACTTTCATTACTACCCAACAAAAATTAGAATCTGATGAAACACTAACCTCTCACAGAAAGTTAACCATTGGCGCCATTTTAGAATCAATTACTCTCTGAAACAAAAAACTTCTACTTTCATCTAAAAGACTCATATTTAACAAAGTGAAAGTTTGCTTGTGAGTTCCCCATCCTTCCCATTCGGAGCACCTCTTAATGGCATAGCGCTAGAAACCGTGTGGGCACTGCACAGGTAGCCTGTTGTGTAGTTTTTTGTTTAACTACAAATAAACAAACATTCGAAGCGACCCCTACCCAAGAGAAAGAAAATTCACCTATAACTTCAGCACTCGTAAAATAGTAAATGAACTTCATGTCGGTCCATCCCAGGCAGTAAAAAAAAAATTATACCCCTAATACCTCTAAACAAACATGAACTAGGCCACAGGCCAGAATGATATTTCCAAAATGAAA
Source organism: Limulus polyphemus (assembly GCF_000517525.1). Classification (NCBI taxonomy): domain Eukaryota; kingdom Metazoa; phylum Arthropoda; class Merostomata; order Xiphosura; family Limulidae; genus Limulus; species Limulus polyphemus. The sequence goes on from NW_013665617.1 coordinate 878,018, forward strand.
CGTGAACGTTCAGAAAATTACAAAAATATTCAGATTCAAGTACACTTTAAATCAGTAATATTCTATAAAGCAAATTACTCCGCATCTGAAAAGTAAAGTAAGTTACATTCGTAGGAGGAAAAGGAACACTTATAGAACAAAGCCTTAAGGAAGATAGAAACGTTGTTCGTTCTACTGAATACCAGTGTACCACCTATACTGTTGGCATTCATTAGACGGACAGCGTCAAAAATATGTTCGACAGTATAACTTATACACTGGCATTCATTAGACGGACAGCGTCAAAAATATGTTCGACAGTATAACTTATACACATACTGTCAAACATATTTTTGACGCTGTCCGTATATTGATACCAGTGTATCACCTATAACATCGAATACGTTTTTGAAACAAGCCATAAAGCAGAAAAGAACCAACCAACAAACTAATAAAAAGAGCCAAACCCTAAATACACTGAAGAATCCTCCTCCCCAGAAACACGCTACCTGTACATCAGTTAAGAAAAGACCAGACCTGACGACGAAAGACGCAGGTGCATCCAAAGTAGTCTCAGAACAAGCTCACTGGGCAAGTTATCTATATTAATAAAGTCTAACAAGTTAAATACGAGTTGCAAAAAAACATGTAGTTGGTATCTTCCGCTTATTTGAAATAAGATAATTTAACATTTGTTGTGTTAATGTCGTTATAGGAAATTATTACTCAAATATTCTTTCCTGTGTGTTCTTTACTGAGAAAATATGCAGAGAGATAGACAAATACATGAATAGATAAGCTAGAACTGTAAAATGTTTGATTTATTAACTTAAAGATGCATGTTAAAGTTAACTTTATAATTTGTTTTTAGTAGGCTCTAATGGGCAGCTAAAAAATTTATCTGTAATTTAAATAGCAATCTAGGCACAGGCAAACATATTTATATATTTATCTCCCATGATGTATTGATTAGTATAAAAGAAAGTAATTTCAAAGATACAGCTTAACCGTGCTAATTGATAAACAGTCAACGTAAAGCTGTATTTTACTTAATTCATAGTCTTCACAATGTTTGATCAATACACTCGCGAAAAGAAAAAAATCTGCTAAATGCAAATGTTTTGAAGTGTATTCGATTTGACGAATCATTTTACACGCTATATGTACGTACAGTAATGTCAATATGTCCCCCAATAGTTAACAAGGCACAAAATTCCACTTGGTATGTCAGTTGAGTCAAATTCAGTAAGTAGCGATATAATCAAGTTAAGTAGTACTTTGTGCTATCTACAAATGTTGTAAAGAATAACAGCTTTATAAGCACAAATTAAGTAAAAAACATCAAACACAAATTTACAAAATATGAAGATGATTACCCCAACTAGTTTCGACGTACCACTTACGTCCTTTTCAAGGGTATCCTGTGTGCGTGTTCAACAATATCTTGCGAGTGTTGTTTTCTCGGTCTGATTTCTTCATACACATTCCGTTGAAAATTGTTTTCCATAATGAATTCAGTTGAAAGCCCATATCATTGTTGATGAGTTTGTCTGCATTATTCTTTACTTCAATAGCTTCTTTCCTTGGTGAAAATGTGAAGTACTGCAATGAGTTTTGTTTCTGTGAATTTGATTGCGTGGTCATTTTGGTATACATGAGTGGCGACAGCTGATTTTTCTATTTCTAAACTGTGGCAATGATCTTCATGTTCTTATATTCTTACATTCAACGACCATTTAGTTTTATCTATGTATACTTTGTTGCATGAGCATTGGATCGAATATATTCCTTGTTTCTGGAAACTAATGATGTTTTTTTCTTTCCTTTATTTAGTTTCTTGAAAGTTTTTCAATAGGTTTGAAGGTTGGTTTGATTTAATTGTTGTTCAATAATGTACCTATTTTATTTGAGATTTCTGGGTAATAAGCTAAACATATAGATTTTGTTTTTTCCACATTATTTCCTTAAAAAACTCGTCTTTGATTTTGTAGAACAGCCTGTTGATTAAATTGGTATCAAATTCTCGTGATACAGCAACATTTTTTTCGTAGTTGATTTCTTGTTCGATTCCTTGTTCGATATGTTGTCCTAGAAACATAATACATTTTATACTGACTGTAGTTCCTGTTGTCCATCTAGCTGCTTCCAAAACTGTATTTGGAAATTGGAAAAAAATCTTTAAAAATTATTTTCAAAACTATTTAAGAAACGTTTTTTAGTATATGATGTGAAGACTTTACGCTTCAGGTTCACCGATTCTAACAAATTGTGATGTGGACTAATTGTGGTCCAATAATTAGCATACTGTGGACTGTGGAGCTAGGGTTCTGTAATTAGCATACTGTGGACTGCGGAGCTAGGGTTCTGTAATTAGCATACTGTGGACTGTGGAGCTAGGGTTCTGTAATTAGCATACTGTGGACTGTGGAGCTAGGGTAATTAGCATACTGTGGACTGTGGAGCTAGGGTAATTAGCATACTGTGGGCTGTGGAGCTAGGGTAATTAGCATACTGTGGACTGTGGAGCTAGGGTTCTGTAATTCGCAGACTTTGCGTGAAATTCAAACAAATATTTACAGGCTTTTTCTAAATATATTACTAAATAGGTTAACACATGTTTAAAAATAACTTATGATGAATGACAAGCTTATCCTGCTCATGCTTTTTTTAATAAGAAAGAAACAGGGATTTGAAAATTACTTCTGTAAAAAATTTGGTTTCCAATGTCTTCGGCACTATTCACAGTTATATTATTTATCTAGTATAAGTCAGTTCGTAGTTCTCTATAAAATCAACATAACTCACAAGATTTTAATTAAAGCAACTGACTGGATGAGCCTTAATTTCACTATGCTTTTTTGTATTTACGTCACACTGAAAATGTTTCGAAACAGCAACAAAGCTTTCGCCCATAGTCTGTAAAGCTAATGGCGTCTTTTGCATGTTACAGGTTTATCGGTTTAACTTATTCGACCGTGACATTTTTAAATATGAAGCGTATTACGGAAGTCTTATTTATAATGTAAATCATATTTGTATGTTTCAATATTTCTAAATACTTATACGTTTTCGATTCTCTGTAATCAAAGTTTATGATAAACTACATTTCCGTTTAAAATTTGAAATTTATACTACAAAGTAATACATTTTTAATCCAGTTCACCTACAGCAAGATAATTTGGAAATTATTTTATTTTTGTAGCATTTTTTCTCTTGTCGACTACGATTTTCTTCTCGTTTTAATATCGCCCCTCCCCAGTAGCTCAGAGATAAGTCTAAAGTCTTATAATGTTAAAAACGATACTCGTGGTTGGCACAGCACAAAGAAACCATTGTATAACGTTGGGCTTAAAAACAAACACATTTCAGTGACAAGTAAAATATTTAATAATGTTAAAAATCCTTGTATGTTTTATTATAAACTAATAAAGCCACTATATATATTCAACAGAATATTAGTTCACAGTTGAGAGACAGTTAGAATACTTGAACTTGATTATAGCTGAATAACTTTTGCTTGGATTTCCAACCGGAACAGTGTATATAATATTTTTAATGAATGCAAGACTTAATTTTATCAATAACAAGCAATATGAAATGGATTTACAGAGTTACTTAAAGTCTTTCTAACTAGCTACAGCCTATGTGTTATTCTTATAGTGCACACACGGCTTCAAATTGTGGAACGCGTTTTTGCAACCGCCGGACAAGAACTATGACCTCTCGGATTCACAGTTGGGGCACACTAACCTATAGATTACTTTCAGTCACATTCATGTTAACGGGACACTGTTAAGTTAGGTTGCTTATCCTTTAGATTTTAAAATTAACGTAAGTGTTTTGTTTATTGTATGTATGTAACCAAAACACATATGTATGTAAAGGTATAATTTTAAAAACTAAATAAAAACAGTTATTTTCAAAAGTTGAAATTATATTCGGAAAATCTTAAGAATTTGTTTAAATAATTCATTATCAATTTGACAAAGTTTTCTTTACATTTTATTTTGTTTTCCTTTACGTATATATATATTTGTTTGGACTTCTCTAATTATGAGCTCCGAAACATTCTTGAAGAAATATTACTTCAGTCTTGTTGGGATACAGGTGCGAACTCCCATTATTTGAAGGTGACACCTACGCAAAGAGCCAATCCCAGTGATTAGAAAAACTGCAGTGTTTGTTTTTATGTATATACCTAAGGTGTGTAGTTTCAAATATGGCCCTGTACTGTCAAGTCCCTAGGGTGTGGCGCCAGTAAAGATTAATTCAAGATAACTACATCCTGAGAGATTGATTTGTACATGGGCTGCATCATAAACATTACAAAATTATTGTATAGATTTATTGATTAATATATTTCCACAAAATGTTTTTGTAATGACGTATAATTATGAATGCTTCTGATTAACACGCTATTTTAGCCATGACATATGATATGCTTTTTAAAAAAATGATGTTATAATTGAAAATTGTAGAAGGTGATGAATTGCTGAAATACAAAAAGACAGGATCTTCCAGATTTATTTCATTGATAAGTACTACAGTGTAACCAGTGTAAGTGCTACAAACGAATGTAAATTTAATGTTATATCATTATCCGCAAAAATAGAATCTAACACTTGTTACACCTTTCTCATTTTGATGTTAATATTTGGACTGAACTATTTTTAATGAATGTAAAATATATAGTGTATTTTATTTTGAAGAAATGATACATCTTATTAATAATCCCATCTACTTTTACAAACAAAAGCTGATAAACTCCAATTAAATGCTTCAGAAAATTTACGTTTTGAATTTACTAGGCTCATTTTCATTGTAATTACGCCTACGGTGGCTGCGGTAAGGCAAAGCACAGTTAGCCCATTATGTAGCTTTATATATTACAACAAACAAACTTTATAATTACAAACAAAATTTAATAAGATTTGGTTTCATATTGTGTCTTTACGGTGTATCGATTTGTAAATATTCACTTTATTTCATTAAAATGACATTTGTAAATATTCATTTTATTTCATTAAAATGTCATTTGTAAATATTCACTTTATTTCATTAAAATGACATTTGTAAATATTCATTTTATTTCATTAAAATGTCATTTGTAAATATTCACTTTATTTCATTAAAATGTCATTTGTAAATATTCACTTTATCTTATTAAAATGTCATTTGTAAATATTCACTTTATCTTATTAAAATGTCATTTGTAAATATTCACTTTATCTTATTAAAATGTCATTTGTAAATATTCACTTTATCTTATTAAAATGTCATTTGTAAATAATTCCATAATCATTTTCGAAATGACTTTCTTCTGGACATCATATTAATGTTTACAAACCTTTGCACTTTATTTTAAGTATATTTTAATAAATTATACCAAATCAAAAGTCATGATCTGTAGAACGTATTTTTGTAATAATTTCTGTTGTTGAGCGAGTTGTTTTGGATTATTCAGTAAAGAAGAAGATTGTAAAGGACAATCCTCTTAATGACAACGTAAACGTTTTATTTCTCACATAATAAGTTCTACAACTGGCTGAAATAACAGTCACTCATATTATTAAGTTCACAGTAGACGCTAATAGAACAAATTCACTTACTTGCTAACTTCTCTCGAACATACGACACTTTCTCATATCTCTAGTTTCATGACAAACACAATCTCAATATTCATAAAACTGAACTAACTGTCTAACTTGCTGACAGTAACATAAAAACTGATTAACCAACCTCGCTAACTCAGTGAACAGTCATCCACTGAGACAGACTCACAAATCAATTTCTAGTCCATGAACCAGGGAGGAGTGATCGGTACTACTAAGAGGTACGAAGGCTCATTATCATTTTTTGTAAGGTCTGGGCCCCTAGAGATAGAAAATAGGTGATAGCAGCGCATAACTCTTTGCCTTCACTATGTTATCACCACATGCTCAACCACACCCCTGAATTCGCCAATAGCTGGATTTCTACAATTGTGCTGCAGGGTCTTAATATCAATCTCCTATAAAACGTTTAATGGTTAAGTCAGGGTATTAAAATTAAAAGCTAAGCTAGTCAATCATCTGCATTCAGTTAGTTTCATTGGTTTGCCATAAGCAACTTCTTTGCCTTAATACATAATTTGAAAACACTTGCTTTTACTCAAATATTAGTTGCCAGTTTATTTTAATGTCTATTTTCACTGTTATCTAATCTTGTAATACCTGTTTGTGCAAGAAAGAAATTTGGGATTATCAAAAAGAGTTTCTTGAGATTTATATGTAATCTGTCAATTTTTCCATTCTAATTCGTTTAAAGTAACTGACAGAATGAATACTAAACAGCAACCTTTGATGGACTTGTATTTTTGCTCAGAAATGTAATTAAGAACTGGAAAAAAGAAACAATCAGTAAAAGAATAAGCGATTTATTGACTTCTTTATGCAAATTAAACTGTATTCCTGATAATACAGTAAAAGATAGAACAAAAACAAACTTTTGTATCAGCAAAATATGCGATACAATGTCCTCAGGTGCTGGCTGTCCTTCCATCGAATATATTGTCAGCTGCACTTCCTCATCCTGTTTTTCTCGCATTCAGCCTGTCCCAATAGGCCTAGGTGTCCCTGGATCCTTCTTCTGACACTTCTTCCATATCAAAGCTTTGAAATTAACCCGTTTACTATGTTGTTGTTTTTTAAACAGACTCTGCATGGGGGTAGTTGGTGGCTCTCAATCTCACATTTCTTTGTACAGAATAGGTGGTATCTATGTCAGGTTCTTATAGGGTCGCGATTATTTGCAGTCGGTGTCTGTGACTTGTTGGCGATAAATGTCAATAATAAATGGACAGCACATAATCCACTTGTTTTAATATAATATTTTAAAAACAAGTCAAACATACATACAAAAAATTAGTCACACTATTGGTTACACAGTTGTATCCAGAGCTTTAAATAATTGTCTCCTTTTCAAAGTCCACACAGGCGGGTTAAATTACTTCAAAGCACCCTTTGACAATACAAATTATTATTCTGTATCTCTGTTATTACAATAAAAGCTGTGATACTTTCACTTTAGATATTGCTACTATACGCTCTTCATGATTAAACTCACAATCACACAGTCTAATTTTTTTTTCACTTTTACTAACTTACTAACTTGGTCACCTACATACATATTGCCAGATTGAGATGTTATGATGTAGCAATATTCATTTTTAAAGCAACGAGAAAAATTCAAAAGGTTCGAGCAAATTACATCAGTTCACAACAACTGAACTACTTAAAAAATGATTCGTAAACAGTTATGTAAGAGACAGTTATCTAGAGACACTTGTTTGTAGATTTGATTATGATATCCATGAAGTTCAGTGGAAATCTATCAACCGCAGTAGAATCAATACAAACAAACAAAAAGTTAAACTTTCACTAAACTTTATTTCAGTCAGTTATTGGTACGTTTGCAACTGTAAGCCTACCATAATATACAAATTGAACAGCTCGTGTATTCATTGATACCCATTTAAATGCTCAACTCCTGTGGAACTTAAAATATTCTTAATGTGATAATTAACAAATTAAATAACACCTTTTTATATGTATTCCTTTTTGTTCTATAAATATTTTGTAAATTGTATTTCAAAACTTCCGTGGAAGCTCTGATAAACTAAGCAATTGACTGGTTTTATAAGTTTAAGGGGCTTCGTTCATTTGTTGAATCTGGTTCGGAGTCAACGTTTCGAAAGGTTTTATACGTGTGTTAAATATTGTGTGGATTTAAAATAGGCTTCATACACGTGTTGAATCTTAGGATGGTTTCACCATTTATAAATATTATATGGAGTTAGAATTGGCTTCCTCTATATGTTGCATGTTGTTCAAAGACAACGTTTAAATTTGCAAGGGTGTGTGTCTTCATTCTTAGGTTATTTAGTTTTACTAGTATGAAAATACTAAGAAAAGTATTTACAAATTATTAAATTGCAAAGAAAAGTTGTCTTACGATAGCGGATACGATAGGAAAATATTATTCGTTTAATTTTCTGTATTTGATTTCAGGGTGTATTGTATACATTTTATCTCAGATGTATTAAGAATATTTTGTCACATGAATCCTTACATTTTGATTTAGATACACACGCATCTCGGAAAGGAATATACACACCATTTTACAAAGTCGTTAAATAAGAAGGTAATATGATTGGAAAAATTATTTGGGATTCAAGACTTTCAATATTCTTTTGTGTTCTCTTGGAATTAAACTAGATTTTATATAAAGCCACAAGTTATTTTCGCAGTCATAACTCTTTTAACGATAGCACATGAATAAAATATGGCTGCTAAAATTTACGTTCCTTTTATGGTAGTTTGGTTAAGGATATGTCAATCGATAAAATATTAATGGGATATAAAACAAATGTATTAAGCATACTTCTACTAGACTGAATGCAATTAAGCACCTCTGCTAACATGTATAAAGACAGCTTGTGTATAAAAACTGCCTATTCAAATAATTTGACTAGATCGTAGAGAAAAGTCTTCTATTAAAAAATTATAGCATTTTAAAGATGTAATCAGCCCTCTCAATGTGCGCTGAACTATAAATCAATCAATACATTGTCTAATAATAAATATAATTCAGCTCAGAAAATCTATGATGAAATGTTTATAGATTGCAGTAGTAGTTTTGTATGGTGTTTCTCACACCTCCAAAGAAATCCGGGAGTAGGACTAGAGTCCTAGTCCAGGTGAGCATGTTTTGGTGTGACGGTGATGCGAACCCGCAGTTTGCGAATCGAGTGCCCGAACCACCTGGCTACTTCGGGCCATCAATTGCAGTAATAAACAAAGAGTGATGATGATATCCAAGCTATTTTATTTCAAAAGTGGAAACACAATATTTTTTTCTTAATACACATTTAGAACAGGAAACAAAAAAAAAAAAGATTATTAAACTTGAGCTAACAACAAAAAAAAAACAAGTGTGTGAGAAGATCAGTTTTTATATTTCTTTGTTTTAACGTATCTGGTTTGGAAAAGTAGGTATTTGATTTTACGCATTATTTAACAAATACGTGGCACTCTTCTATACACAGAGTTGGAAGAAACCTGTATGAGACAAGTTATTAAATATATAGAGAAATTCTTTTAATAATTCTGAAAAATTTCACGAGAGACTATTTTTGCTAAAGGAATTGGAACGGTCACCCTACTTTTAGCAAAGTACCCCCCCCCCCTCAAAGCTACAGCCTTCAGTTAGAGGTTAATAGCCTTGACTATATACAGTTTTAGCTCATGTCTTTATCTCAACTTTGTATTTTCGTAAAATTAATAACTTCATTCACTGTTTTATTGTTCTGTTGAACTGAAGGTTTACTTCAATTTGATCCCCAGGTTAATTATATTGTTAAGGCATCAAATTTTATATGTTTCATTATCTGTATTTTAGAGAGAGTTTAAACATCAAATTTAGATGATTAATCGTGTTTTATTTAAATAGGTCCTAACTGATATTTTCGGGTGGGACAGCAGTGGGAGGAGGAATTTAGCATAGGGCCTGGAGCGTCATCTATTAACAAAGTAAAGGGAAGAAGGGAGTTGTTCGGTGTTAACTAGTAATTTCATAACTATATTCTCTAATTAATTTACGTAATGTGTAACAATTAAACCAAGGGAGCAACAGCACCACGCTGCGAGATATCTAATAATTTTACATCATTCTTACTGAAGAAGCTGATTCGTTTACAACACCATATAGCTACATATACACTTGAAGGATTTGAAGTGCACTTGAACTGTTTAAAAATTGTTCCATAAATATTATTGAGATCTTCCGTCACCCTGCTTATTTTTTGAACATTTTCTATAATCCTGGCTTTGTATAATTTTTGTATGAAGAGGCCGTGCTTTTACAACTTATTAATTCAGACTGTGAACATCCTGAAATCTTTCAACTATCCACTTTAGATAAATATACAAATTCGCTGTCCATGTAAAATAGCGCAAAGTATTTCCATAATTAATTGCTAATCCACAAAGATTAGATTTTTGTTTAAATATACACAAAGGACTATCTGCGCATAACCGACACAGATGTTTAATTTATAGGCCAGAGTGAAGGCAGCCAGTCAATAGAATCCAGCTCACCCCCAAGTTTTAGGCTACTATTTTCTGATCCAACAGAAGAATTGGTCCATCACTCTTCTAGTATTGGAAAGCGAAAGATAGACCCTCGGATTTGCAGCCTGGTATGCTTGTTTGTAAGTCACGAACTTGGCTTGTTGGCCCGGCATGGCCAGGTGGTTAAGGCACTCGACTCCCAATCTGAGGGTCGCGGGTTCCAATCCCTCTCCCACTAAACATGCTCGCCCTTTCAGCCGTGGGGCGTTATAATGTGACGGTCAATCCGACTATTCGTTGGTAAAAGAGTAGCCCAAGAATTGGCGGTGGGTGGTGATGACTAGCTGCTTTCCTTCTAGTCTTACGCTGCTAAATTAGGGACGGCTAGCGCATATAGCCCTCGTGTAGCTTTGCGCGAAATTCAAAAACAAAAACAAATTTGGCTTGTTAAAGCTATGTATCATATATATTCTAAGGTGCATATAGTAATGATAGATATGTTTGAGCTTTCTCGTAGTTGTACGTACCGAATGATAACACCCAGTTTCATCATTACGTTTAGAGTTACAGTTGCTCCTTCTCGCCATACTATAGGGATTCAAATGACATATCAATTTGTTTCTTCTGAATAATCTAATGAAATATATTCTCCTTTTTTTAGTACATTAAATTGCAATTTGACAACTGTTAGTCAAATTGTACTGGTCGAAGTAATAACTTGACACCTTTTAAATTTTAGTTTATGTGAATGAGGATTAGGGGCTTAAAATACCAACAGTTAATGACAAATATAATCTGAACAACGAAAGTTTACATTTAATTTTGGTATGGATATTTCTTTGGTACTTAGATATTCAAGGTATTAATAGTCTAGCGTAAAAAAGTTGACTCGTACTCAATTTCAATTCATTTGGATAGGAATTAAGAATTAAAATTATCTAGAGTTAATAATAACATATTATATGAGTAACAAAGAATAATATTGACATTTGAATTAAATATTTATTGTACTTCTTAGCTATTAAGCCCCCTCCCCCAGTAGCTCAGCGGCAAGTCTGAAGACTTGTAAAGCTAAAAACTAGGTTTCGATACCCGTGGTAGGTAAAGGATAATCCATTGTGTAGGTTTGCGCTTAACAAAAACAAACAAAACCTTAAATAAAAAAAATTACAAACAAACAAAAACTGAGACAAAAATTACTTTAGTAATCTGGTTCCATATGTTGACACCTGTTGAATTTCATTTCGTGTGGATGTGAATAGGGTTTCAAGTTACCCCGAGTTAATAACAATGTATTATGTGAACAGTGTGAGTTATCTTTTTCTTTTGAGGTAAATATTTCTTGCGCTACAAAGATATTCAAAACACGAACATCCACAGATTCGCCGTCCGAGCATGCTAACCTCTTCAGTTATAAGAAAACATTCTCCCAACAAGCACTTAAGTAAATAATGAAGGTAAAGTTTTTCTTGTAAAGTTATATCGAGAGATGATGTGCTCAGCAGTTCGCGGCGAGAAATTGTAGGATTATTATTTAAGCTGAAGTTCAGTAGCATGGTATGTGTTTCATCCGATCTTTTTTTTACAGCACTTCGGGGATTTCCTCAACTTACAGGTGAAAAAAAAATAACCATAGTAGAATAGTATAGTGTACACACTTCCATGGTTAGGTTTATGCATACCTTGAAGATGAAACTTCGTTGTAACAGACGACTACTATTAAATCATTATTCACGACAAGATAAACTCATGAATTGCATAATTAAATAGTTTCAAAGTGCGTGTTTAATGTACGATAACCATATAAAAACTGCAAATATTGGAATATTTTAAAAGTTTTACTTTAAAGTTATCACCTACAGTTATTTCATCTACTCAATATGCGAAGCTCATTACATTTAGATTTATTTAATTGATGCTGCTTAAAATAAACACTTGAAGTTTCACTTCAAGTTCGTTTTTAATATAGTCTTATAAGATAAATACTCTTTTATCTTCTATATATGATAAATAACAAGGGATCGTTACACACTTGTTAGTTCACTTATAATGAGCCCTCCAGTGGCACAGCGGTATGTCTGCGGACTTACAACGCTAGAAACCGGGTTTTGATACCCGTGGTGGGCAGAGCACAGATAGCCCATTGTAGAGCTTTGTGCTTAATTCCAAACAAACAAACTTATAATGAATGATCCAGGAGTTGCAAAACTTTTTAATCATTATAAGTGAATTAATAGATTGTATGATCCTAGGTATGTGCATAATGACAAATATTTCTAACGAAACAATAACAGCTCTTAAAAACTTGACCACCCCGTACTGAGATTTCCTCTGAAGCTCTTGGAATGATATGTTTGTTTGTTTGTTTTAAATTTCGCGCAAAGCTACACGAGGGCTATCTGCGCTAGCCGTC
>NW_013665617.1:891456-907835 GCF_000517525.1 Limulus polyphemus
GGGAAGGCAGCTAGTCATCACCACTCACCGCCAACTCTTGGTCTACTCTTTTACCAACGAATAGTGGGATTGACCGTCACATTATAACGCCCCCATGGCTGAAATGGCGAGCATGTTTGGTTGGTCGGGGATTCGAACCCGCGACCCTCAGATTGCGAGTCGAATTCCCTAACCACCTGGTCATGCCGGGCCATGGAATAATATGTAACTAAACCACAATTCCTTATAAGCCAAGATTTTTTCATTTCCATATATGTTATTCTCTTTCGTTTATGTTAAAATGAAGGTATTTTTAATGTTTCTTGGTGAAGGTAAATCAAGCCTTTTTATTGTTAAGAATACCACTCAGATAATAAATAAGTTTATAAGGTCTTCAAATTTACAAGTGGCTTTTAACAGGGAGAAAGTGACTTTTTGTTGTTGTTTACACAATTCAAACATCAATTATTATTTTGTAAATGTATTATTCTATATGATAACGGTAACAATATGATTCTAAATTATCACTCTCTTAGAATTAACTTCACATATCTTGTATAGATTTTATGATTTTTTTATTTGTTATTAACATTAGTTTTTTTATTAATAGTTTCGTGTCTAGTTACTAATTATAAGCATTTTTTTATTACAAGTTACAGCTTTTACACTAAGGAAGAATATTTGGAAAAACAGTTACACGTTTCGATCACTGGCGCGATCAGGTTTTAACAGTAAAGAAGGTTTTTGTATTTAAATCAACATTCAACAATCTATTTAAATTCATGAATCAATAGTGGTTACGTGTGCTGCATATAACTTCGCGTGAATTGATAAATTCTTTATTTATAGCTGAACAGAAAAAAACAGTGAATAAATATGAATCTGTAAAATATGTTGTGCGAAAGATTTACATAAGTTTAGGAATATGTGGGGAAATAACGATCAAAAACATCTAGAGATGTGCATGTAGATTGTGGGATTGTTTGATTTTTCTTCTGTTAATGTCAGGTTCATGTTTTAGTATGGTGACATTCTGTTTAGAAAAACTGTGTTTTTGTTCATATATTTATGGACTTGGGTAAGGGGTTTTTGGTGTTCTTTTAATCTGATATTCCAGTTAGATCCTGCTTCATATACGTAAAAGGTTGGACATTACGTTTTGTATTCGTTTCCTGGTGGGGTAGGTTCTTTATATAATTTTCTTAATATGTGTTCAATTTTCATTCCAGTGGTGCAAAAAATGAATCTGTCGTTATGTTAAGGTTATTTTTGCGTGCTAGTCTTTTCCAAATTTCTGATAGAAGTATTCTAATCTTTTCTATATATGAGATAGTGCAAGAGTGTTTTTTAGTATATTTGTTAAGCGTATCTTGTCTGTTTTTTTAATAGTTTTGTGTAGCTACTATAATAAGGGATTGCTTTGCATTAGAAAAGCAATGAGTTAAGTGTGCAACTTTTTCATGTATGCTAAATTTAGGAGACTTTTTACAGTGCCTTGTTTCTGGTAGATTACATGATTAGAGAATCAGTTTATGTCATTTCCGCTGTGTGTGTGTGTGTTTTCCTATGAATTTTAGTGGTGAAGTCTTGGGGTGTAGGAGGGGACGTTCGTTTGATGTTAGTATTTAGACGTTTAGAAAATTTATCATGTAATTATTTTCATTTTCAACTGTAAATCACGTTTTTTGGGGGAATTTTGTTTATTCATCTTGACAAGAAATACTGCAAAAAAGAAAAGGCATCTACACTTCTAAGCCAAATTGAAAGCTTCTATAAGGAAGAGACTATGGCATGTTGTTCTATGCTATGTAAGAAAAAGAGTGGCCAAAGTACCTGATAATGGATTTCCTAAGGCACGTCCGTGTAAGTGAAGGAAGCACGAATCTCTATACTGAAAACAGTTGCCCAGTAATCAATTAGACGGAGATTATTCTTGAGGTTTTGAACTTAGGATTAGTTTCTGTTGATTGGATTTATTACTTGATTCTATTATTACTTTCCTGCAAAAGTCTTCAAGACTACTTTTTATATTTATCACTGGGATGGTGAAAGGAATTACTACATAGTTAAGACCTTTATTTAGGGCTGTGGTTTAAGCTTCACTTTGTTCTTTAAAGTGTCAGGATTTGATTTAGATTTTTTTATTGTGCTGACAGACGGTTTTTCTAGTTTCCTGTCTAAATTTCGTTTGATAGTTAAGTTTTTTCTGTATTAATGATGAGAGTAAGTTGTAATCTTCAGGTATAGTTAAACGTGCGAGGTTAATTTCATTTTTATGCAAAATTTTCGGTTCTCTGTGTTTTTCCTTTATAGTTTGTTTTAAAAGTTTTATTTGAGCTTTCTGTATAATACTTTTAATTTGCATGTGAAATTGAAGGGCCAATTGTATTTCCCCGAAAGGGAGCCGGAGGCCACCTAGAGGGGTCACCTTTTTTAACCACTCACATCTCTATAGAGTAGTGTGTTGTCTGTCAGTCAGTAGACACTAAAATGACGTCACATAAGAGACACTTAACGTTGAAACTTGTACTGTCGTGACGTCAGTAGAACGTGCGCATGCCATGAATCACGAGAAGAATTATGTACTCTGTAGGCTACAACACAGCATGACATATGGATTTCAAAATTAAGAAATAAAAATATTTGTTACTCTTAATTTTGATTTTATTTACTCTTGGAAAAGAACACTTTCGGGAACACAACGCAACTATATCTAGTTTTTAAGAAAGTTGATGTCAACCTCTATTTTGTGCAGGCTTATGTCGTTTAGTGGTAATATTAGGCTTAGCTAGTTTTTGTAGAATTCATGATGCAGAAATTAGAACATAACTTTGGATGAGTCTACGGATTTACAACGCTAAAAATCAGGGGTTTGATTCCTCTCGGTGGACACCCCAGATAGGCCCTTGTGGCTTTGCTATGAGAAAACACACACACTCTTGTAGTTTGGGCGTTCTTTTTTTTTTTAATTGTTGTAGTTTATAGAAACTATGGTTACTTTCAAACAAAGACCAATATCAGATAGCAAAAAAAAAAAAGTTGATAGATCAATATTATTTTTATTTCATTAATTACCAACGTGCAAAACATCAAGGCATTAAACAAGAATATAAAAACACCAAAGACTCAGGGGTTCTTACCAAAATTGTATTCATATGTCTAAACAGTAAATTATATTAAAGTATAACTGTAATAAACACTAAGAAAAATATCTTGTCACGAGAAAGAAGTTTCACGAAAAAATAAGTACCTCAAGAAAAACATTTATAGTTAAAACACCACTTCTGTCTCAATCTTACAGCCTCGCCTAGAAAATAATACCCCCACTACATGAGGCGTTACATATGTTCACATTTTATTTAACTTTGCTTCTCTTAGAGACAACAATATAAAGTGAAGTTACATATTTCACGAGACACCCCTTATAGCAAAATTGTTACCTGTACGACAGTAGATCCTTTTGCAACTTCTCGAATCCTATGGAATGCAGTTCAGTTAAATAGGTTATTCAAGGAATATATACTATAATAAAAGACAGAAATGTTTCATTGCAACAAATATTTTCCTTTAACTTTACAACATGATACTTACGCTGAGATAAACAATGAATACCTACTAGTAACTATACCAAAGCACTGGAAGCTAAAAAAATCAAACCTCAAACACCTATTTTAACAATCATGAACATTAGCAATACCCATAAGTTAAAAATTCATGCCATTTTTAACATTCATGAACAATACCCCATGTGTTGAAAGTGAATATAATTTTGAACAACCATGACTCCCTCTGAGAGACAGCGGAAAGTATACTATGATTTGGGGACCATATTCATACGTCATTAATTGATACAATTTCTAACAACCATGAAAAATGTCCATATGTTGATAGTTCATATTATTTTTATTATAGAAAACTGTAATAAATAATAATATTGATTCTTAAGAAAAGCTTTTTTAACTAAATGTGAAAAATGAAACATAAGTAATTTGAAATTATATTTTCTATTTATGCCTTGTAACATCATATTCAAACATCACGTTCTCTAAAACGAGTGTTAACTTTTTTATCATATCATATCATAAGCCATATGTGTCCAGATAGTTAGCTCGCCAAACTGGGAATCCGAGTGTTCCTAGTTCATGTACCGTTGTCCAAAAAGTATACCCCCTACTAGATTTCTCACTAATTGCCTATCTGGAATTTTAACGGAACTGTTCGTTAACTGTAATTCTAAATCTGAAATACTATTAAAACTAATGTCACTGCTGCTCATTTACTGTAATTCTAATTCTGAAATACTATTAAAACTAATGTTACTACTGCTTATTTACTGTAATTCTAAATCTGAAATACTATTAAAACTAATGTTACTACTGCTCATTTACTGTAATTCTAAATCTGAAATACTGTTAAAACTAATGTTACTATTGCTCGTTAACTGTAATTCCAAATTTGAAATACTATTAAAACTAATGTTACAACTGCTCATTAACTGTAATTCCAAATTTGAAATACTATTAAAGCTAATGTTACAACTGCTCAATAACTGTAATTCCAAATTTGAAATACTATTAAAACTAATGTTACAACTGCTCATTCACTGTAATTTCAAATTTGAAATGTTATTAAAACTAATATTGCTCATTTGAACGTTTCGCTATCGTTTAATTGATAATCCATAACCAATCGATTGTTCTGTATTAAAATATAATATTCGGTGAGAGCTTTCGTAAATTATAAATTGTTTTTCATTAGTTATTTAAATTGGCACATAATAAACTGAGTCTATCCTATTATGGAGTAACATGTGTTTATTTTACTAAATCCCTAACAGTTTGAAATTATTTCTCTGTAATAACTATATTATATGAAAATGTTTCAGACGGCAGATATTTTATTCCATTAAAATATCTGCCAACTGAAACATTTTTATATAACATAGCATGTCACTGTCTTACGATAATACATACCACATTATACATAAAGCTCTCGTGCAATTCGACCCTATCTAGTACCTATTCTATTTTTTCACATGTCATAATGTCTTTCTATCCTATAGTCTATAAAACACTATCTTATAGTTCTTCCTACAAAATATTTGACACTATTTTACTCTAACACTTACCAATTTATAGTTCATAACTATTCATCAATCATATCTTTGATTTATCCTATTAAAGTACCTACTTTTGTAATGCTACACATCTAATGTAACATCTCTGTCCCATAGAAACGCTCACTGTCAAATAATGTATCATCTGCAATAACACGTGTCTTTCTTACCATGGCACCAACCATCAACCATAACTTTTCTCTAACGTACAGTAACACTAATTTGTTAATTTTCTCTTATTGCCTTTATAGTTTCTACAATGGTATTTAAATGTTGACTAACTTTTGTACTCTATTGAAACACTTATAAAAATAAATCCATTGAACGTTTTTTACTGGCTCACAAGAAGTATCAAAATAGTTTGTGTATTAGATATTGCTGTTAAAATACTGAAGGTGTCTCAATTATTCTGCCTATGGAAATGACATCTGAAATGGAAGTTCATGAAAATATTCTTAGAAAGCTAATGTACTTGTAAATTTCATCAAACTTCATCGAACTCCTCGCAATTTCTATTAAAAAAATAGAGAGCACAAGCCTTCAACTTTATGAATTTGCTTATTTGAGAATTTCGCGTAAAGCTACACAAGGGCTAGATCTGCATATCTGTTCCCTATCTTCAAATTATAGACTAGTAGGACAGTAGTTAGTCAACAGCAACAACCGAGAGTTCTTAGGCAGCCGTTGTCTAACTAAATGTGATATTTGACTGCCAATCTAAACAGTGGCCAACTTCCGGTCTGACATTAGAAGTGGAAACACCATAAAAGCATTACTAAGTTTGACCCGTCCGTGTCCTGAAAATTGCACTTATAATGGTGTAAAAACAAAAATGCAAATCCAGTTAAATAATTTCTTGCAAAGGTTATAACAATCAAATATTTACAGTAAAACTAAATGTTGATAAGACTTTCACAGAAAGACAAGAGATTTAAAAGTATTCGTACAGCAACATCTTAACTGTTGTTTGTAATTAAGCACAAAGCTGCACAATGGGCTGGCTATCTGTGCTCTGACCACCACGGGTATGGAAACCCGGATTCTAGTGTTATAAGTCGGTAGACATGCCGCAGTGCCACTGGGAGGCAGCATCTTAACAAAACCAAACATCGCTTACAAAAACGTTATCAAGTATAGCAAGTTTTTGTTTGTTTTTAAGCACAAAGGGATATCTGCGCTGTTCTCACTACGGGTATCTAAACCCGATTTTTACCGTTATAAGCGATATGTCTAAGCTACTGCAGGACATACAGTGAATTTCCTAAACCGGTTTGTTAAGAAAGAACTTGGTAAATCCGACAGTCTACGGTTCGCGTCCCGTTGCCACCACGAAATCACTTTTTGTTCTAAGAGGTCTTGGGTGAGCTATAGGGATGACGGTCAGATCCCGCTCTTTGGTTAGATAAGTTAAGTCCGAGAGTTTGCGATAGGCGCCGTTGACTAGCTGCCTTCTCTCTAGTCTATGTTTCAGGCGCCATTGACTAGCTGCCTTCTCTCTAGTCTATGTTTCAGGCGCCGTTGACTAGCTGCCTTCTCTCTAGTCTATGTTTCAAATTAGGGACGCTATTTCCTTGGTGGAAGTTTGTACGAAAATTCCGAAACAAATTGTTAAGATACACCTTTTACTTTCATTGTATCTTAAGTTTGTCTTCATATTGTCAAGACCAGTCATTATCCGTACGTTCTCCTTTATTAAGTACAGAATTGAAAATCTCAGCACAGAACTTGTATTTCTTTTATTTCAATTAGCACTAAAGCAAGGTAATGTAAGATGTTTTTCATTTTTAAAAATTTCTACTTGTATGTAAAAGTTGACACAATTTTAGCCAAAATACACCCTAAAGAGAATTTAATGTATAGGGTAACATTGTAACGTACGACCTCATACAAGAATGACTTAATTTGTACTTATTTCATGCTACAGTTTGTTAAATCTGTGGAAAATTCGAATAGAGATATGGCGATTTTAAACTAACTTGTAAGTTAAGCGATTGGTTTTAAGTCAAAAATATAAAATTGTCGTCGCTTTTGTACTATCACCTGTAAAAGAAAAAGTCACGATTTTGGATTTTTGAGGAAACGTGAAATATATATCTATTTTATGTAGGAAACATCACATATTTCTTTTCTTGGTATTGTTTTTAACAGGAGCTGTATTTCTTAGTATTTCTGAAGAAGAAATAAAAAGCTTTAAAATTTGATTTGTTTTTGTAGTTTTTCATCGTTAGTAATGATTTTATATATAAAATATGTATATACAGTTAACGAATCCATTTACACGCGCTACAGCACAAGAATACAGATTACCACATATTTGCAAGAATTTGAGTTATTTTTTGGTTGTTTTTTTATTCTGTTTGTGATGTTGTATAACTTTGTATAAACACTTGTTCTGGCTTATGTAATACACTTTTCATACGTTATTGAGGAATGCGTTGCTGCATGTAAAAATATATTCTAATATAGATTACTACTTCAAAGTCCTTTCTGTTTAGCCCCGGTATTGCCAAGTGGTTAGGGCGCTCAACTCGCAATCTGAGAGTCGCGAGTTAGAATCCCCATCCCACCAAACATGCTCGCCCTTTCAGCCGTGGGGGCGTTATAATGTGACAGTCAGTCCCACTATTCATTGGTAAAAGAGTAGCCCAAGAGTTACACGCGCTACAGCACAAGAATACAGATTACCACATATTTGCAAGAATTTGAGTTATTTTTTGGTTGTTTTTTTATTCTGTTTGTGATGTTGTATAACTTTGTATAAACACTTGTTCTGGCTTATGTAATACACTTTTCATACGTTATTGAGGAATGCGTTGCTGCATGTAAAAATATATTCTAATATAGATTACTACTTCAAAGTCCTTTCTGTTTAGCCCCGGTATTGCCAAGTGGTTAGGGCGCTCAACTCGCAATCTGAGAGTCGCGAGTTAGAATCCCCATCCCACCAAACATGCTCGCCCTTTCAGCCGTGGGGGCGTTATAATGTGACAGTCAGTCCCACTATTCATTGGTAAAAGAGTAGCCCAAGAGTTGGCGGTGGGTGATGATGGCTGGCTCCTTTCTTCCATAGCTAAATTAGGAACGGCTAGCGTAGATAGCCCTCGTGTATCTTTGCGCGAAATAAAAAAATAACAACCTTTTTGTTTTATACGCAACCTTTATAAAGATGCTACTTACCTAACTAAAAGTTTGGCTTTTCAACAAGCAACATCTGTAAGCTCATTTTAAATAATACCACTAATTATTGCTTCTTTGCTTAATGGTATTGGATATTCCACTTAGTTAGAAATACTTTGGCTTCACGTATTAGTGTTAAGATTCGTGTCCTCCAAACAAAGTAGTACGCTATATTATGTTAAAAGCTATATAGATGTAGTCATGAGGCAAAAGCAGGTGGCTCTTATTACCAAGCTAAACCAAAGAATGTAACCCTCGTGATCAAGTATCTAATAGCTTGTCATACATTCTCTTGCCAATACACTTTCAAAGGTAAAACACCAACAAGAAAAAGTAATGTAAAAGTGGATATAGTGTAGTCACAATGGAAGCGTTTATATCTCCTATGAATGAAAACAGGTAAACAAAAACGTGAGCTATATGCATTTGGTGTTCCTCGTTCAATCTATGAGATACTTATTTTTATCTAATGAAAAGATCCTCTTTTTCAACTATTTCGCTTTACGTCATTAACATTTTGTAGCGAATAGAACACAATGTAAAAACATAGTTCATAATATTAACTACATCTTAATTATTCAAAAGGAAACGCAGAATAATTCAGTCCATCTTTTAATTGGTCAAACAACCCGTGCAATCACTTTATCATTAGGAACTTGTGGCGCCATCTATTACCGTTCAGATCTTCTTTAGCTTAGCTTTGTTATTTTACTTTAGTGTATGATCAGTTATGTTAGCAGAACGCTGCCTTTACTTATTTTGCGTTTTAGTAGTCAGTGAACGTAAATGTGCATAACTTTAAATTCAAATACTATTCACGTGTGCGGCGAACTATAACGTAGTAAATCCAAAATTTGCTTAAGTGTATTGTAACTTGTAGTTTAACTTATGAGCCAAATAAATTTTCATACAGTTTGTTAAATATATTAAGAAATATATTTTACGATTATGAGAGCATATTAATTACATGTTTTATGATGCCGTGAAAGTTGATTCAATATATTAACAATTTAACTTTTCTTGAGTTTATTTCAAATTTGTTAAATATGTTTCTAAAGTCTTATTGAATAACACAAGTCTATCCATGTAAATGTTTAATTCTAAAAACAAATTTGAAGCCTAGTCTGTCATTCGATTCAACATTTATTTCTCACTGAGTTATACCGGTTTCAGTAAACCTTGGCAAGTCGAAAGAACAAGACTAGACGTGGTATAGTGGCATACTGTATATTTGTTATATGCATAGTGTAATGAAAGGGAAGATTTTATTGAGAAAACCTAGCCAAAAACCCATATTTTTTATCTTAGAAATTTTAAAATTAAGATTTTAATATACGTATATTACGTTGTATTTATTTAACGTAAAGAAATAAAACTCACTATTCAACACAACTTAATAAACTGAAGTATTTATGCAGCTAATATGTAAGTTCAACCGACTATTACCAACATTAAAACAGATTTCACTGTAACGCAAGAATGTAGTATTTAAAAATGTAACAGGCTTAATACTAATGTCTCATGATAAATATAAACATATATATGTATATATATTTAATGACGTGTTTGGATGAAAATATCATGTGTTTGCACATGTATGTATATCAATGTTTCTGTATTAATATGTCAATGTTTGTGTGTTGTATGTGTTTTATTATTATTAATTCTTAAATCGGTTAGATGTCACTCCAATTGTTAACACATATTGCTAGGTGACACTTTCGAGTACATGAATTTAGAATTTCATTCCAAACCTACACAAGCTCTATCTGCGCATGGCTGACCCTACTTTTGAGCTGATAGACTAGAGATAATTCTTTGGGTACCCTTATCTGATCAAATAGTGAGAGTTGACAGACGCCCATAGAGCGTGCCCATTGTTTCATAGTGCAGAATACCTTCATATAGTAACGGATCGCGAGGCACAAACCCCCGGATTCACAGATCTAGCATACTTACTACTATGGCCACGCCCGGCCCTATAGTTTCGACTATATTGCGGTACGTTATTGAGCTGTATTCTCTCTATTATTATTATTATTATTATTTTGGGGGGATGGTCTTGATGCCCTAAACTGATCTATATACCTTTGTTTTCCAATGTCATTAAGTACAAGGTATTTCTTCGTCTTGCAAATTACAAATCCTTGATCTGAACACGTCAAAAATTCCGTTTCTCGGGACTTTATTTCAGCTGCGTTTCGCACGTGACTTGCATATTTGCATATTCAAAATCATTTTAATATTTCATACTCAACCTTTTTTATTCTTATGGTCAAAAATAAATCATTCTTTGATTTCTTTGAAGATGGTTTTTCAAAAGATGAAATATGGTGCAGCAAACTACCCCGAATGTGTTAAACTAAAACTTACAAGACTTACATAACATAATTTGTTAAAACTGTTTTAATTATTTTATATATAATAATAATTAGTAGCCATATTCATGCCCTTCTGAAAAAAATTAGATATCACTTGTGCATCTATGTAAAACTAACTAGTCACAGAGTTCATACTATTTCTAATTTGCCCGAAAGGGGGCCGAAGGCCGCCTGGAGGGGTTACCTGTTTTAACCACTCGTAGTGTGTTGTTTGTCAGTCAGTTAGTAGACATAAAAATGACATCACATAAGGGTTTGTTTGTTTCTGGCAGTTATTTAGATTTAAACTTAATTATTTCAGGATAAATAATTAATAATCAAGGGTGCTTGAAGATTAGCAATACTCCTTCACCCTACTCGAGGCATAAGGTTAAAGTTCAATTAGTGGACAGCGATTTAATGAGCCGTATGGGCGAAGAAGTGGGAAAATAAATAATAATAATAAGTAACTAAGGGAAAAATAACTAAATAATAATATATATATATATATATATATATATACTACCGCACATATACATATGATGATGAGGAGGCAAGTAGGCGGAAGTGAAGACAAGTCGAAGGCGTTGCAGAGGCCGGTTGATCTTGTAGAAGGAGCAAGTCGGTAGCTGTTGTTGACAAGTTATCGAAACAAATGAAGCAAACGGGCCTTTACAGGGCCTGGCGTGGATCAATGGATCCAAGTGCCATGGCTGGGATCTATAGATCCAATGCCTAAGAGTTTGATTGGGGGGGGGGAGTACTCCGGGAAAACCCACTTTCACTAGTCGGGACCGAAAGAAAAGCCCGACTAGTGCTCGAGTGAAGAGCTATTGACGGGATGAAGATCTGGAAAGAGAGTGAACAGTGAAACAGTTATGCACAGAATATACTATACTGTTAGTAGTTTTATAGATCATGGTGGTGTGGTAGTGGTGTTGTGTATCATGTTGTATGGGGAATGATAGTGGTGTTGTGTATCATGTTGTATGGGGAGTGGTAGTGAGGTTGTGTATCATGTTGAATGGGGGATAGATATTTGCACCATGGTTCGGGGGGGGGGGGTAGCGGCAATTTTATGAAATTCAGCTGTGAGTGAATTCCGGTAGGTGGCTTTTTGTAGTATTTGATGGCAAGGTTAGAAATGCGGTCTTGTACAGTGTGTAGTGAGGTGTGTTTTTCAACGTAGCACGCAGGTGTGTAGTGAGGGAGGCGGTAGGCGAGACGTATTACACTGTTTTGTAGTTTTTGTAAAATCAACCGTTGGTTGTTATATATATTACATGTAATCATTGCACCATAGTCTAATAAAGGTCTGATAAATGTTTTATAAATGTACATTATTATTTGTGGTCTGCATCCGTGGGCGTGGTGACTTATTTTGTGGAGGTAAGCTATTCTAGTTTTAATTTTCTTGCTAATTTCCTTGAAATGCGTGTGCCAAGTTGGTTTAGTGTTTATCACATAAGGGACACTTAACATTGCAATTTGTACTGTCGTGACGTCAGTAGAACGTGCGCATGTCATGAATCACTAAAAGAATTATGCACTCAGTAGGCTACAACACGGCATGACATATAACCTTCAAAAGCAATAAATACAAATGCTTGTTACTTTTAATTTTGGTTTTATTTACTCTTGAAACAGAACACTTTCGAGAACCATGCGAAAGTACATATTTGTATTGTTATTTAACTTGCTATATATCACATCGATAAACACTTATACAGTTTTATCTATCTAAGATTTTTTTAGAAACTGCATTTAGGCAGTTTGGTTAAATCAAAATCTTGAACGTTATACATACAATGCCTTCCCTGGATCATTTGAAGGAGAGGCATCGGTAAGGATGTATTACACCACATCGGTTCTCAGTATTTCGTTTCTTCAAAAATTACACCACAGCTAAGCAATATCGGAAAATAATATGTTACATAATAAAAACGAATTTAGCCTCTATATATCGTTCTTTTGATATAAAATATTAAAAAAAAGGGATAAACATGAGAGTGCTAGATACTAAAAGATTTAGGAAAGATCAGTCTGGTTCGCCAAAGGGTTTGGTTGATACAATGCTGATAACTTTCATAAGCTGATGTAGTAGCTGTGATATCATGACCACTAACATAACCATATCCGCGTCATTTGTTGTTTTATTTTCATAGTGGTCGGAAGCCTCTGTCGGGGGTAGGAATAAACTTTATATTTTCACAAACATCAGTATATATTTCCTACTGCAAAGACTTTAAAATATATTAAGCATATTGCTTAGAGAATTTAAGCTACATAGTATTCGAAAATGCGCCCCCCAGTAGCACAGTGGTATGTCTACGGACTTACAACGCTATAAACCGGGTTTCGATACCCGTGGTGGGCAGAGTACAGATA
Organism: Limulus polyphemus; assembly: GCF_000517525.1. Lineage (NCBI taxonomy): Eukaryota > Metazoa > Arthropoda > Merostomata > Xiphosura > Limulidae > Limulus > Limulus polyphemus. The sequence goes on from NW_013665617.1 coordinate 904,477, forward strand.
GCCCATTGTGTAGCTTTGTTCTTAAATACAAACAAACAAACAAGTTGAAAATGCATTCTTTCAACTATATAACGGTACATAATTATATTTGGTAACCATGACTGGACAGCGCACTCAAGACATTTCTAGCAAAATGGTGGTTTGGGGCACTTAGACGCACTTGGGGCAAATTGATACGTGTGTCCACCAGGCTCACAATGTGGAACTTGCATGTATTTTGTATGCTCTTAAAACAAAGATAGATATAATAGACATATCTTTGTTTGGATGGCCTATTATTTTGATAATACTTTTGAAAAATATTAATTTAAAACAACAGTGCTCCTAAACCTTTTTTTTTTTTAAACCAGATTTGACCTAGCAGTTAGCGTAATGGGTTGTGAATCCAAGGATTACTGAATCGCATCCGATACCACAAAATCGCTCACTAGGCCCAAGAGTTAATGGCAAATTCTGTTGCCATGCTTTTGGCCCATTACTTCAAAATTACGGACGGCTAATGCGTATAACCATTGTGTAAATTTGCTCAGATATTTGTACCAAAACAAACAAATCTAAATGTTTGTTTGATAGTTGTTCAAGGAAACGTTTGATTGTTAGTGTTTCGATTTTCTGTTACGTCTTCCTTTAATGATGGGAACAAGAAAAGTTAACTGTTAAATACATAAACATTCAACGACAAATTAATTATATATCAGAAATACTTTTTTTTTGCTTTTGAATAATCAACTTTTTATTGACTTATCATTGATACAAATACAAATAAAAACAGAAATACATTAAGTAACAATATATAATGACATAATACTTTATGAAGTACGATTACAAACCTTACTGAAAAAATAAAACATGACATATTTAATAGCAAATGAACGCTAATTACACACTGAGAATAAAGTAAGGCATTCCTCACGTGATAAATATCATATATAATCTTAAGAAATTAATATTAGTTATTATATACATATGCAGAACAAGTTTATACAAATTATTAAGCAGAATTCCGAGTGAATTTGAAAAGCATGCAAATGTAAAAATAATTGGCTAGCTCATTATTCTTAAACCTTAAAGCTACTTTCAGGTAGGATGTAGAACATGCATTCTAACATAAAAAATAATGCATGAAAAAATATAGCAAAAAGCATATTTAAAACTAAAATAATAAAATTCTAGTTATGTATACATTAAAAACATCAGTATTTGAACTATAACTAGGTGCTAGGGTAAAACCATCTATTCTATTGTTGTAGAAACAGTTGAGAACTCGATACAGAACCATGTATTTTATTATTTAAATATTAACAATTTAGAGGAGGTTGTAAAAACATATATGAATATGAGGAAAATAGTTCAAGACTATAAAATGACAAATAATAAGATGAAAGAAGTAACACAAAGCTAAATATAAAATAATAAAATCAAAGAATTATTTCGGTGTAGATATAGAAGCGCGTATCTTAATGTCAAAAATCTATTTCAGTAGTTGTTACACTCCACAGTAACCATCTGATACTATGTAAAAAGTTCTAAAATAAAACCAAATCTTCAATGTGGGCAATAAATAAACACCATACAATTTGGTACCATATTAATAATAATGAATCACACAATCAAGTATTATGTTTCAATAAAGACAATATCACACTTTACGACAAACGTTTACACATCAGAATGCACTATTTAGAACATAAGTGAATATATGTAACTTGAACACGAATCCGTTTCGGTATGATTGTGTTTACAAGCAAACAATAAACTGACATAGCACAACATCGAGTCGATCTTTTGCAGTATAAGCTGCAATTCTTTTTTTAAAAAAGTTAATAATTCCTCCTCAACGTATGTTGCTTTTTAAAGGGATAGAAGGTTTCACCACAACAGAGAATATCCTCATTTCTCTATTATGTTCGCATGATCGAGATAGATAGAGGGCTTCACCACAACAGAGAATATCCTCATTTCTCTATTATGTTCGCATGATCGAGATAGATAGAAGGTTTCACCACAACAGAGAATATCCTCATTTCTCTATTATGTTCGCATGATCGAGATAAATAGATGGTTTCCCCACAACAAAAGATATCTTATTTCTCTATTATGTTCGCATGATCGAGATAAATAGAGGGCTTCACCACAACAGAGAATATCCTCATTTCTCTATTATGTTCGCATGATCGAGATAGAAAATAACTTTATTTTCATGTTACGGTTTGCTGGTTGTGATAAAGATAACCCCACCAAGGGTTCTTTTAAAAATCATTTATGTAGTTTCTTCAATGTTTTTCCATTTCCGTTACTTGTTTCTCGTTTCATGGAGCAATACTGAACTCTGGGTTCCTCTCACCACAGGTGTGTACGTAAACAATATATGATACCTAATGTTTCTCGTTTCATGGAGCAATACTGAACTCTGGGTTCCTCTCACCACACGTGTACATAAGCAATAGATGATACTTAATGTTTCTAGTTTCATGGAACAATACTGAACTATAGGTTCCTTTCAACATACGTGTGTACGTAAACAATATATGATAACTAATGTTTCTAGTTTCATGGAACAATACTGAACTATAGGTTCCTCTCAACACACATGTACATAAGCAATAGATGATACCTAATGTTTCTAGTTTCATGGAACAGTACTGAACTATAGGTTCCTTTCAACACACGTGTGTACGTAATAAGTAGATGATACATAGTATTTCTAGTTTTTAGTTAATATGCAGCCACATTCGCTGCATGAGTATTTTCTTACCGCTTAACTTTAAGTTGTGGGAAATTATTTACACCAAGTGGTTATCATAACGTACAGTACTTTAGAAACTCCTACTGGTTACGACAAATCGACAATAAAACTGTTTATTAGCGTTGAAATTTTTAGTTTTTAGTATCATTAAATACGGTAGTTCTTAATAGCAGAGATCGTGATGAAACAAGATGGTGACCATAAAAATCGCCCGTTTAAAACCACATTTAAAATTTCTAAATATTAACAATGACTATTTCACAGTATTGGCTGAGCAAAAGTAAAGCTTATTGTACTTATAAAGCTGCCTAAATCGTCATATACGTCTTTATGGAGTAAATCGAAATCACTATTTCAACGAATTTTCATCTAAGTAAGTGACTTTTCCAGGCAAATATACAGAAAAGATGACGAACCCTATTTCTCTAATTCTTTCACGTTTGGGGTGTCAATGATATCTTTCTTGTATTCAAAAGTGTACAGGTATATATAAAACGGATTAGATTTGAGGGTAGGTTGGTAGAGATTCCGATGAGTAATAAAATCTAATCGGAGATACGCGTGCCTTAAACTTAATATTGCTGACGCACAAAGATATAGCCTGTTTGTTTTT
>NW_013665617.1:908754-923268 GCF_000517525.1 Limulus polyphemus
ACATAGAACCTGTTGCTTAACGCAGAGTAGAATACGTGTAGCAGATGCTAGAAGAGATATAAGCATCATAAACATAGAACCTGTTGCTTAACGCAGAGTAGAATACGTGTAGCAGATGCTAGAAGAGATATAAGCATCATAAACATAGAACCTGTTGCTTACGTCTTCAGCCACTTCTCAACTGCTCCTTTACTTTCTCATCTGCTAGAACGCAGTAAATGAAATCCCAGAATAAGTCTTCGTGTGGGGGAGTGCGTATATTGCTTTTTTTTTTGGAACTCTCTAAAGACTGACTCTCCCAGGGAAACTAAATGAGTCTTGGTTGTCAAAATGAAGTAATATCGATTTCAAACGAGTCCCCGAGCGACCAAAGCGTCTGCTAATGCTCTTTGGTCGATAAAATCGGCGGGTTAATCATGTAAATGAAAGGCCATGTGTACACCCGGGACACCTTTCTTTACAGCATCCTCCCTAACTCAACAATATCTTTTATTCGATGTTCAAAATAGGTCTTCCGCATAAAACTTATACAACCCCCCACTATATACATAAAGCACGAAAATACACCAAAACGTAAAAGCGCGAATTTGATGGCACGTCTATTACATTTGATGACTCATCTATTACACCGTTATTTGTACACTTTCATTTTTACGGAGTTTAAAGTTGTTTTGTTACGAATAATAGAATGCAACTACGCTTATGATACAGTGGGAAAAAACCTTTTATGTGCAAGGTTCGAACGTTTCGGAATGCGTTTATTCCATCTTCGGAGAAATCTGAAAATAATGTTACAAAAATGATTATTAACTACAACTATAGAATCATTAATCACTAATTTACTAAGTAAAGTGGTACGCGGAAGTGAAAAAAAAAACAGACTAGAATATATTACGAATGTGTCATGAAACACAACATTCGTAATATATTCTATAATCTGTTTTTTTACTTCCGCGTACCACGGTTGACAAAAACACAAAATACACAGCTGCTATAATTGTCTCGTGTAACCAATTGTCTCGTGTAACTTGTATTTCATGACACCACGGTTGACAAAAACACAAAATACTCAGCTGCTATACGCGGAAGTAAAAAAAAAAACAGACTAGAATATATTACGAATGTGGCATGAAATACAAGTTACACGAGACAATTGTAGCAGCTGAGTATTATGTGTTTTTGTGAACCGTGGTACGCGGAAGTAAAAAAAAACAGACTATAGAATATATTACGAATGTGTCATGAAACACAAGTTACACGAGACAATTATAGCAGCTGAGTATTTTGTGTTTTTGTCAACCGTGGTACGCGGAAGTAAAAACAACAGACTATAGAATATATACGAATGTGTCATGAAATACAAGTTACACGAGACAATTGTAGCAGCTGAGTATTTTGTGTTTTGTCAACCGTCTTTAAATCTGGTGGCCTGGCCATGTGGTTAGGGCGCTGAGTATGTTGTGTTTTGTCAACCGTCTTTATATCTGTTGGCCTGGCCATGTGGTTAGGTCGCTGAGTATTTTGTGTTTTGTCAACCGTCTTTATATCCGTTGGTCTGGCCATGTGGTTAGGGCGCTCGACTCGTAATCTGAGAGTCGCGAGTTCGAATCCCTGTCCCACCAAACATTCTTGCCCTTTCAGCCGTGGGGGACGTTATAATGTTACGGTAAATCACACTATTCGTTGGTAAAAAGAGTAGCCCAAGAGTTGGCGGTGGGTGGTGATGACTAGCTGCCTTCCCTCTAGTCTCCCACTGCTGTATTAAGGACGGCTAGCGCAGATAGCCCTCCTGTAGCTTTGCGCTGAATTTAAACAAACGATCATATTTATCGTTAGACTTCGTTTTCCCCATAACGATACGTCTCAGTTGTCTTCGTATTTCCCTTTAAAATTAATTATCGGTGTAAATGAAACCAGAATAGTTGGAATTAATACACAGAAATACGAGATAACCTATACTCCCGTGTGTTTGGAATAATATATAATCATTCAAGAACGAAATATATACCTGTTAGACTGTATGTGATTTCTACAAGAAGAAAAAACAACAACAGATGACTTATACAAATATATTTTATGAAACAGAAACTGTTGATTTCCTTATACTGTTGCTTCTGTATTTTTTTTTAGCGAAAAGCTTGTTTCTTTTGAATTTCGCGCAAAGCTACACGAGGGCTATCTGCGCTAGCCGTCCCTAATTTAGCAGTGTGAGACTAGAGAGAGAAGGCAGCTATTCATCACCACCCACCGCCATCTCTTGGGCTACTCTTTTACCAACGAATAGTGGGATTGACCGTCACATTATAACGCCCCCACGGCGAGCATGTTTGGTGAGATGGGGATTCGAACCCGCGACCCTCAGATTAAGAGTCGAGTGCCCTAACCACCTGGCCATGCCAGGCCAAGATATAGCTAATAAAAATGAAACAAACAAGTAAAATAAAAAAAAATCTAAAGAAAGCAGGGATTCATGTATACGTAATCTCACTATCTATGGTAATATAGAACGTTTTAATGCTACATAAAGTATTGAAACAAGAAAGTCATACTATAAAAATTGAGTTACTTACAATTAAAAAAATGATCCCTACATTTAGCTCAGACTAATAAAATTGCAGTGATTTGCCAAAGCAGGGATGAAAGTTTTTAAATTATAAGCAAATAAGTTTTTGTATTTTGACTTTCTAGTATCTATATATAACTACAATACAATAATTACCATTTACAGATACGTTTAGTATTCACATACTGTTTCATGACATTTTCTTATAATTCACATTATCTCTAAAATTGATACTCAAACCTATGCTAGTACGAAGTTGATACTCTGATAACTCTTTCGAGATACATACAGTAAATGTAATTTTCGAAGTGAAGGGGAAACATCAATGTATTACATTTATAAAAATACTTTACCTTCTAGGAGAAGTGATAATAGACTTAAGCAAAGAAAACTTTTAATCCTTGACACTTAAATTATTTTAAGGTTTGAACTTTTCAGAGCAGCCCTGAACATATCAGAATGTAGTTGATACAAAAATCATAAAGTAATAATAATTGTCCAATCACTTAAATGTTTGAAGATGAAGACAAGATATATATGTGTGTGTGTGTATGTGTGTGTATCTGATTTATTTACATATGTTTCGTAACAGGAAAGTTGAAATGGTGAGATGTTAAACAAAATTTCGAAGAATATTAACTCGGTTTTTCTGTATTCAACTTTGTAGCCACTAACTATAAATGGTTCAATGGGAAAATTGAATTTGTGGATTTCTAGTAATACATTCCATAGGTATTTGTTGAAGCCGAGAGCTTGGTCGTGTTGTCGAACGATGCTTTATATTCTGCATCTTCCTACGAAGTGTCTTGTTGAGCAACCAGTAAATGACAGGATTGATAGCACTGTGGGCATGACCTAACAGCAATGTAAACGGGAGATATTTAGTAACAGTCATGATTTCAAACAGATCTACGTAAGATGATATGATATTATAAGGTAGCCAGCAGATAACGAAACACAAGGTCATCCCCATCAACAAATAAGATAACCTTCTTTTAATTCTAGGGCTATGAGATCGAATCACGTCTTTACGATCTCTTGATTGCAGTGAGGAACTTCCATTTGTTGACATCCTCTCTATTATACGTATATTCTGAGGCTTACTTTCAACCTCCCAAGTATAGAGTTCTCCAATGTATCGTCCGACATAAGATTCTCTATTTTCTCTTGTCGGAGGTGGTGCGTTTGGATGATGGGAACTCATTCGGAAAGTTCTTTGACGGATGTCATTTCGGTTAAGGAAAGAATCTTCGGCATATTTAATAGTCCTACTAACCGAAGCCTGACAGATCAACAATATTACGCAAGGCAAAGCGTAAACAATAATTAAGGTTGCAATGGTGAAGACGTGTTTCAAACCAGGTTTCCACTCTTCAATGCAAAAAGAAACTTGTAATGAAGGTATTTCCAAAGTTTCTGTTTTCTTCACAAATATGATCGGCAGAGAAAAAAGTAAAGCTATAGTCCATACCATTGCAATCAATATCCTAGCAAAACGATGTCTGCTTATCTTCAGAAATGCTTGTGGATGTCGAACTGAAATGTATCTATCCAAACTTAGCGCTGTCATCGACAAAGTACCTGCAGTCACGGAAACCCCTACGATTGAAATAAAAAATACTAATTATTGCATCACGTCAACATCATTAACATCTCTGGGTTTTGTTATTATAATTCAAAATGTTTAACCTTTCCACTATTATATTTATTCAGCCATTAATTCTGGAACTTTATCTGTATTATGGACAATCTATACTTATTTGTTTAGCTTTCGAATTCGGTATATTTAACAGTTCACATTCGTGATACTTAAATAACGTGTAGAACATTATAAAGGAATTATGGAAATCCCTTTTCAAAAAGCCCGAAAATCAAATTTTTTTCGGTAAGTCTGTACCCTCCGAAGGTGCTCTGTTAACTGATGTTTTAAATTGTAATACTCTAATTATAAACTTAATATTAACTACTGGTTCTCGGTTTCTTTATCACATAAGCTTTTATTTACAGTTATAACTTCCAATAAATGCATGGCCTTCCATTTTCGACGGTCCACAGCTTAACAAGCCTTTAGGAAAAATGTAACTCAATTAATAAATCATGATCCTGGTAGTCTTCATATGTTTAAAAATATTTTAGGGTCTATAAATTATCTATGATTGATTTAATTTATCTAAGATAAAATTTATTGATTTTTATAAATCATCAAACGGTGCCGTTACCGTGTACAATTCCAATGAAAGTCGTTTTAAAACGTTTTAGCGGTATTTTTCAAAGGAATCAGAATGTTTTCATTTAAGAATTCTGGTAGAACAAACAATAACTGAAGAAGCAATAATGTTCAGGGTTGAACAGCACCACAACAGCGCATTAAGAAACTATTTTAGTGAATGTGTGTTTATTCAGACATTTTTCTTCAATACCCATATTAAAATTCCATAAATAGTTTCACTTATACCCTAACTTTGACAAATAAAGTTTGAGATATATGTACAGTGTTTTCTGGACTTCTGTGTTAATTTGTTGTTGAGATAACATTTCGGATGCTGTTCTGAAACATTCGTCAGGTACAAAGTGAGTATTTAGTGGTTATGTTTAATAAACAAAGATAGAATACGCATTGAATACTCTACCTAAAGTTTCCTTGATAAAAGGTGGATAGTAATTATTACGCAGGAAAATGATAGTTATATAATTCTTTCCTTGTTATGTTCTTCTCTTCTCTGTATATCTAAAGTAGAATAAGTTGTGATGTGGATATATATTTTAAATAACTTATATTTTCTGTAACTGCCGCAGGATGTATATCAAATCTCATTAGAATGGTTGTTCTACCATTATTTAGTTCAAAACTGTAGCTTAATACATCATAAACAGAAGCATGCTCAATAAGTCCCAGACCATACCTTGAAGATAAGAAAGAATCTTACATAAAGATTCTCCCAGATGCCAAACAGTGGTGATGCTGGTATACATAGTCATAGGGCAGCATATCAAAATGACCATTAAGTCTGATACACATAGGTTTATCAGCATGTTGTATCTCCTTCGACCGTGAGGGTGTTTTGTTTTCGACACAAAATAAGCAATGATGGAATTCCCTGCTAACCCTGTGAGAAAGACCACTCCGTAAAGACTAACCAGTACTAACACTGAGACGTCATCTATTCTGTACAGCTTTTTATTTAATTCCTCAAGTGTATCTTCCCAAGAAGCAGCGCTGATGTTTTCTGTATTATTTAGTTTCCAGAATAGTTCGTTAAAGTAATCAGTATCTGTGAAATTGGTGGAAACGTTGAAGCTTAGTTTCAGTCTCGTTTGATCCATTGGCTCTAGATTACCTAATATAGCAAAAAACATAGATTATTTCAAAAATGAAGTAGAATATTTTACTATCATCATTTTTCAATACTGACAGTCCCAACATTTTTTATAGAAGTAAAATATCTAAGTATTTTACAATTTTCTTTACAATTAGTAAAAATAATTGCAAACGCTGCTGTAATTAATTCACCCTTTTTTCTCCTTTTATCACTTTCACAATGAAGAAACACATTGTGTACCCTATTTTTTTAGAATTACTAGAGCATAAAGACACCCTTTATATGAAGCTTTACTGCAAGTAGATTGAAAATGTACAGGATAAAAAGAGTACAGCTAGCATTTTAATTTGACACTTACCATAACTTTGACTTATATTTGGATACATAAACTTTAGTAATAACAGTATTTACAAAATAAAGTTAAATTTTTGTTTTGATAACATAGCCTAGTAAGAAGTATAATATCTTGATAACATAAAGGCTTTTTTGTTTGTATGTCGTGAAGACAAAAGTTACATTACACAATGGGCTCTCTGTGTTCTGCCCACAGCAGGTATTGAAACCCAGGTTTAACCATTATAAGCCCTCAGACTTACCGCTGAGCCACCAAGAGATACCATAAAGGACAAAATTAATAAATGAGTGATACATCTTGACGTATCTTGTTTTCAATTATGTAAGAGCTTTGGGTACATAGTCAATGTGAAACAATAATTTTCAGAGAAATCTCCAATGTAATTCCATATAAATTGGTTTTCATTTTTCTGCTGTTAGTGACTCTACTAATAATATTCCAAATATCGCTTGCCACAGTATACTCGTGCATTACGAGATACTATGTTCATGTAATAACTCAATAATAGCATGTAATAGACACGTTATTTATTATTTGAGAGCCATAAACTAAAAATCTACATATTTCTTAACGTACATCGAGTAAAGTAAAAAATACAAGTAAACGCTAGTTAAAAAAAGAACCATTGGAGATGATTTTGTTTAATTTGTTGTTTTGTTGTTAAGCGCAAAATGGAAAATCTGTGTTGTATCCATCACTGGTATTGAAACCCATCTTTTAGCGTTATAAGCCTTGAGGCTTACGGCTGAGCCACTGCGAGACCATTAGAGAGGGAAAGATATCTTTATCGGGATAAAGTTAAAAAAGTAAGCCATGAATTAGAATAACATCATAGGCTTGTTAACTCATCCAGAACTGTAACTGTTAACCTAGGTCTTCCTAAAAAAGTCACTTCTGCTGTGTATTATCACAAATAATTTATTGTATATATATTTATACAGTCTTGACAAAAATTGTTTGCATATTTTGTAACAAATAGGATCATTATTATTAAGATGAAATACAAAGATACTTAGCTCTGTCAAACTGAGAAATGCATTATATATTAAACATCTACATATGTAATGTGTATAATGGGACAGGTTCTAAGGACATCATGAACGATTTATTAGAACAGAAAACATATATAATGACAAAATATGACATCAACTTATATAAATAGCATCTTTAGCCTTATGTCAGTTCATATTAAACATTCAGTACTTGGTTGGTCCGTCTCGTACTCTAGTAACCTCCACAAGACGACGTGGCATGCTGTCGATCAGGTTATTGATGTAATCCACCATGTCATAAGTTTCCAAAGATAAGACAAAAATATTATTTTTATAACACTTCTAATTGACGAAGCTATCTCCAAGAAAATAAAAACTTTAATAAGGAAACCTGAACTGCCGATTACAGTTATAGAATGGTCAAATCCACCACTAAAAAGCCAACTTTCAAAATCTCAGTACACTACCCTACAATGTTATAAAATCACTGTCGTAGAGAAACGTATTTGCAATCTAAAAATGAGTGTCTTTTCTTCAATGTTGTTTACTGGCTTACATGTAACGTCTGACCTCATACGTACGTAGGAGAAACCGAAAGAACCCTACACACAAGGGTGGGCGAACATATTGACGCTCTTTATAAACAACCATATGAAAGAAGCACAGTTGCAGATCATTTTTTTAAAGTAATAATGCACAAGTAACACCTGATTTGAAACCACCATTCTCCATACAAATCCTCATCGGCCACTAAGTACACTGACAGGAAATTCAAAGCTTTATGATTTTACATATTTGACCTTGCATTAAAAAAACGGAATGAATACACGTTGCATAACAGCAGGCAAATTATTTTTGATTTTATCACAAAATAGTTGCTTCCAAGTAAGTTTCTTAGGTAGAATTTACATTTAGCTGTAGTATCCAGTTGCCAGTTTTACTCCATTGAAATAAAAATATGACAAATAACAATTCACGTATAACTCATTTCGGAAAAGTTATTGTTCAACTACTTTAATAAAATAGGATTGTGTGTTTAATAGCTAAAAAAAAGCATAAACCAATTGAACTACCTTCTCAATGAGAGTTTAGGCAGTATATTAGACAAGAGCTGTAGGTTTTATAATTTGTCCTGTCTTTGGCCTTGAGATAATGTTTCGTGCTCTAACTTGAACCTTTCATTACGTCAGACCTGATGATGAACTCAGCAAAGATCACGAAATATTGTCTTAAGATTAAGAAACAGAAACTACAACATTACATATGTTTACATATGTGATTACATATATACAGAAACAAACTTCAGACCAAATCTGAGGTGTTTCAAATGCTGAAATATCACTATTCTTATGTTTTTGAAAAGGTTTAAACACTCTTAATTACATTAAAAACAGCAGCTTCATGCATGTTTTATATTAAGTGGAATAAACACGCAAAGTGGCAGAGCTTTATATCTTTAAATGTGTAGTAAACAAAGGCAGACCGGTACAACACAATTTACACTAGTACATATTAATATAAACTAGGGTTTGACATCTGTAGCACATATATGAATATTTGTGTTGGTAATTTTTATGTTTAATTACTTTCCACAGCCAACATGTTACAAATGATAACTTAGGTGTATCTGGGCATATGAAATGTATGAAATAAGGGAAAAGCATAGTGATCAAATAATGATGTTTCATTTATATTAATAATTTCCCCTTATAACGGTGGTTCGAATCTTATTTTTAATTAATTGTAAAATAATTTACTCTATTACGTATGTTATGGATAAGCATTCAAAGAGTGATACAAATATTAATGTTCATCGTTTTTTGCTCTTTTTCAGTATCAAAGTAAACAGCTTAAAATGGATTAGCGCAGAGTGTACAAGTTTTAATCAAAATAAAAGTAAAGCATGTGTAATCAAATTGTTTAGCTGTTTCGTATCTAAACAAAAAAACCTTAGGTGTGAACAAAAGGTGCGGCCAAAAAAGGATTGAGCGTGCAACTTATAGGAATGAAATCAAAATTGGCGGCCAAACTAGTAGCTACACTTATAGCATTGATAAGAACTTTACAGCAATATTCATTCATTAGTTAGCCACGCCGAGGTTTTTGTTTTACCAACCATAATTCCCCAAGTTGAACAAAAAAACGCAGCCTGGCTAACTAATGAATGAATATTGCTGTAAAGTTCTTATCAATGCTATAAGTGCATTCCTTTAAGTCGCACGCTTAATCCTTTTTTGACCGCACCTTTTTTTCACACCTAAGGTGTTTTTGGTTTGATATTATGACTTTTTTTTCAATACACACCAACAAACCACAGCAAGTAAGAAAGTTACACTGGATAGTAACCCACATTAGCTTTAGGATCGCAACCCTATTATTCAGAAGAGACTTTTAATTTACAAAACCAACCAGATTCTTTAAATTATATGGTGGTAGTTTTTATTTTCTAAAACATTGTTAATAACTTCCTTCTTAGTAACGCCATAGAATCAAGATTAACAGTTTATTGTCATCACCCCCATGCAATCGGTACAGCTGAATCAAGCATCATTATTTACGCTAATTGCTTAAGCTAATATCACGTGACGATAAACGCTCTTTAATTTGGAGAATTTCATAAAATTCAACAAATTTGTGCTTAAAAGTTGGCAGTTAATAATGAATAATAACCGGTCATCCGTATGATTATTTTGAAAATTTGAGCTAGAAACTGCTAATCTAGTTTTCTTGGCCTAACCAATACGTTATGTATCTGTACGTTCTTTCACCCTAGAGTTTTGCTGCTCTAAATCAGCTGTCTTTGACCTGAACGACAAAAAACTAAAAACGGTCCGCTTTTACTCTTAGGTGAAGCTGTAGTAAAACTTTCAGACCAATAGCTCAAGAGACGTTTTGCGTAGGCGTGCGCAAACTTGAGCAGTTTTTGTTGAATAACTTTGCTTATGTGACTATATTTAGGCCAAATTTGGCACCTGACTCTTAGTTGCAAAGTTCTGTCTGTGCACCAAATTTGAAAAAAAAATCCATAAAAGTTAAGTATGTTTTTCTGTCAAATAAAGTTTTCATACTTTTTGTGGAAAGAAAAAAAAGAAACTCTTAATGGATTGACTTGAAGTTTGGTGTGTGAAGTAAGGTTCCATTAGAGCATATCCACTGAAAATATGTGATAGTTTGGATTACTTCAGTCCAAGCTACAGAAACTATCACTCCTGTTAATAGTACACATGTGTCCTGTAGGTTGTTTTGTCCGCTCGACACATACTGTGTGTCTTGATAAGAAGCATTTATCATTTTTAAACATAAAACAAAATATTGCTGTTTGCCTACTAGGAACGATAAATGCACAAAAGCAATTGGTTTCCATATACAAAAACTCTAGATACACCAAGTGCTGTTTCATAAAGTGTAAGGTTTACAACTCCCTAACATCTGTAAAGTAATAGAAATAAGTGATATTGCTTAATAATATCCGACAAAAACAAATTACATGTGTAAAGACAGTTAAGCTAGAATAAGGGGGTCAGCCATATAAATATGCGATATAAAAAAAGATACAAGTTATATAATAAGGGCAAACTTGTAAAAATTGAATGTAAAAAGTCAGAAAGTTAAACATAGACAAATAGGGAATACATGGCTCCCCTATTTTAAAGTAACAAGTTGTTTATTACATCTTTTCAAATTATATGTAACTTTGCTCTTTTTATCGTACAAAGGCTAATTTATTATCATTATATCGCCAAGTCCACTCCTACTCTCTCTGATGACCATGCACGCATCTTGACATCAGCCCTGGTGTGTATTTGACATTGTAAAAGACTCCACTGTAAGCCTATTCAACAGTACAATTGGGTAGAAATCTGGCAACTTTACTGTTTAGTCTTATTATAAAATAGCATAAATACCCTCTTCATTCTCCAGCTGCTTGAGGTATGTAATGGAAGCAGCTTGTGTACAAGAGCTTGCGTCACTTTTCTAGACAGAGATCCTTCATCATTATGTTGCCTGGAACACGTGGACGACTCTTGTCACTGACCTTTATGTTCGTGGATTCTCACCTGTTACAAAACGCCATACTTTGTTTAAAAAGATGGGAGGTACGACTTATCGCAAGTTTCTTTATGGACTGCCCTGGTGCCTTATGTTGATCCAAATTCCGTTGTTTTGTAATGAGATTAAATACAAGGGATATCCCATTTATTTTAACTTGGTTGGTTTTGTACACGTATCATGTTTTAATCAAATTAATTTAACTAAAACTATGTGAATAGGTAATACATGAATTATTTTGCTAATGGTAAACGTTATTCTATTTTAATTCGTATAAAATGAATTACGAACTAGGTGTAACCATACTATATCAATTCACGGTTCTAGATCTAGTAGCACCAAATCTGTCTTGCGAACTCGAAGTGTCCTTGTCTATATGTCGTATACTCCCTATAAAAAGGGCTTAAACGCGATCAGAAAGTCACTTAGGCATGACAGGGGCCTAGGAGTAGGTTTTGAGGATCATTAAATCCGAATATAGCATCTGATTTTGTGTTTCTGGGCGTGCGATTTTTGAAACTTTGCTCCTAACCTTCATTATCAAGGTAGAGGGACCAAACATGGCTTACGTACTCAGGTATCACGAGTGGGTGACTTAATGCTTTTTTCATTATTATTTTCTGGTATGGAACGCTTTTGGGGTAGTTATAGAAGTAACTGAGGTTAATGGTTTGTTTTAAATATAGCGCAAAGCTACTCGAGGGCTATTTGAGCTGGCCGTCCCTAATCTAGAAAAGGCAAGACAGCTAGTCAACATCCCCCGCCGCCAATTCTTTAGCTAATCTTTTACCAACGAATAATGAGATTGACCATCACATTATAACGCACCCACGTCTAAAAGGACGAGCATATTAGGTGACGATGATTTGAACCCAAGACCCGGGGATTGCAAGTCGAGTGCTTTAACCACTAGGCCATGCCAGAGTTGTTGTTTTTTTCGCTATGCTCACTACGGGTATCGAAACCCGGTTTTTAGCGTTTTTAGGCTTGAGATTTACCGCTGTGCCACTGGGGTCGGGGATAATGGAGAACTTTGAACAGTACATTTGGGTCTTTGAGAATTTTTAGGGGGCTTTTAGCATCGCAGATGAATGTGAACATTTTATATTCGTTCAACTAATGTATCAAGCCATAGTTATAACACATAATGAAATAGATGAAGAAATGTACACTGAGAAAATATAGAATTTTCTCTTCATACACTTAACAATCGAAATTGCCTGTCACTAGAAACAGATTAAAGTATATTAAATGTATTTATATATTATATATATATATATATATATATTATTGAATATATGCATTCGATAAACGGAGTGAACTTAGTAATATTTTCTTAGAATATTTCAATGTTCTATTCCTACCAATCTTTTAAGGTTTTCTCTTTGATGACTATTAATGTTTTCTTACTAACTTTTCATTATTTTTATTATATCCGAGTTGTATTGCTTTTTCTTGTCATTGATTTAATGTATCCTCTTCTTATTAATCTATGCTTTTCTTTTCTTGGTAATGATTTTTTTTCTTTACATATTTGGCCGGTCGTGGCCCATTGTTAAGCGTGCTAGACTGTAAATCCAAGGATTTATGATTCGCATTCCGTTAACGTAAAAGCTTGCTCTGCACTTTGGGCCATGGATGTGTTATAAGTGTTAAATCCTTTCTGTCGATTAGAGTATCCCATTAATTTTTGGTGGGTACTGACTGGCTGTCTTCGTTTTAATCCATCAGTTCAAAATTAAGGCTAGTGAGTGCTAACGGCCCTTTTGTAGCTTTGCTCAAATAGTCGAAACAAACAGATACATATTTACATTGCAGTGTTCTTTCAATCACAGGGTTTTAGTTTTAAAGAATTAACTTTCATCAGAAAAATTACTATTTAGAAATACTTTTCCTTCCTTTGTACACAATAGTATATTGTATTTGAATAATTTAACAAACTTTTATATTTTTCCTTTCATTTAGAGATGACGTAAATCTCCTAAGCTGATCGAACTTTCTAAGGTATTATTGAACAATTGTGAAGGTACCCACTGATGATTCCATGCATTCATCATTATAAGTTTTTATTTTTTTCGTGTATTGACTTGTGACTTTATGTACTTCTAGTAAGTTTGTTTTAGGAAATTGTTTTCGTTAATATATTTGTTAATAAGCTACTTTTAGTATTAATCAATATAATTACTTGACTTTTGATTAGATCTTATTAATGCTTTAAATACAAAATTTAATCAAGTTGATTACTGAGATTATGACGTTAAAAAAGTAAAGATCAAGTTGCTTCAGTGAATCTAAGTATTTATTTTACAGTTCTTTAATTATTCAAGACACGTGTCTAAATAAATGCAATATTTCCTTCACATTCGTACCCATAAACGCAATGGTATGCTTATTCGTAAAATACGAAACAAAGATAATATATGTTGTACCTTTACTTATAAAATACAATATTTACAAATAACTTATCAAAATAATTATTTCAAACGACTGTTTCAATCGAGTCTATACGTCTGATGAGGAAAGTACTATGTACTTTTGTAATAAATTTTTTTCTACTGTATCACAAATCTAATTCTTTACAATAACGTGCAATTAATAATGTATATACAAATACTTATAATCTTCATAAAATCAAATAAATGTTTCGAAGTAATTTGAAACGCAAGTATGTTTTTAATGAAAGACGAAAACGTCATTGAAAATATGCATGTGTTTGTTTCAGGCATTCCATGATTAAAGATGGTGAGTTGTAACATATACTTGTTCTAACGCATTATGTTAAAAATCAACGTAAAACTACTTAAGCAATTCTGCTTAACTTGAAGATCTATCATCATGCTGATGCTAATGTACACAACCTACATTTCTTATAAATCTTGGGAATATATTATATGTCTCTTCCTTTCTAGATTTCCTCCAAATTTTACTCTTACTTACAAAAGTTATTTCTGTTTATCATCATTACGTTGCCCAAAATAATTGTAGTTCTTTCTGTATTATAGTTCACTGTACGTTACCAAAAGCTATTGTGGTTTAAGTTACATTTTATCACGCATTACAAATTACAAATGTATTTGTTAAAGTTAACTCTGAATTTTGAATTATATTTATCTTATTCTACTGGGTGTATAACATTTATCAGTGGATTAATTACACAGGCCTGCGAACTTAAACTTCATAAATGTTGTTTTGGTTTTAATAACGGATTTTCCATAATTCAGCTAGGCAGACTTC